>NC_060243.1:18315631-18618662 GCF_021155785.1 Neodiprion fabricii
CACGGTTACGAAGGTTTTCCCCGACGCCAGGAAGGTTCTTGACCACCTCGATGCCGAGTGACTCCAAGTGCAGATAGGTATAATTTTGTACATGATAATTCTCTGGTATTTCAGCGATTCGGAAACACCGTGAAAATTCAGTTCGTAACCACGAGCTTTTTTTCCCCGAGTCGATTTCCCCCTGACATGATTGTAAACATGGACGTAACGCGGCTATCTACTTATCGGCACGTTTCAAGAGTCCCAGATGCGAAGACTGGCGATAAAATCAAAGCACTCAGGAATTTAGAGGGCCACTAAATCCCCACTTGCTGGAATTTCACTCACTATTACGGACAAAGCGGAGCTTTACGCAGATTTTCGTAGAGTTAGCAAGCTTCGCAAGTCCTGCTGAACGCGTATTTAGTACGTTGAAAAGGCGTGTTGAGTATTTTCCTTTCGCGTTAATTGAACCCTAAATTCGAACCTACGTGTCGTTATAATTTCTGTGCAGTGCTAAAAAGCTACTTATTGTTACGGCTCGCTGCATTCCAACATGTATACTTTAAAAAAAAACATCCTGTTTTCTGTGAAATTGTACACTGAAATTTGGATTTTGTGAACCCCATTAATTGCACCTGTACTAAGAAAGATTTCACATGTTATGGTTACTACAAAATTATTGAAAATTATTGCATATCTTTTCGGTGATGGGTCAAATATTGTTGGAATTACAAAAAACGTGTGGTACAAGTAACTATTCAGTTTGATTACAGATGTCGACATTTGACTTTCTGAATATTTCGACACTGATTCTGTTTGTCCAATTAACTACATTTTTTTTTTTTGGATGTTAAATAATGCCTTTACCGTAATTTATTGTAGCACCAACATCAAATTATCGTAATAGTTGGAAGCTAATATATTACAAGTGACCATAATCATTAAAAACAGTAGCATAAATCAGACTTTCTGGTTGCAGGAACAATTGGTAAATAATGAAAATAGTTTAGAGTTATATAGCAACAACAACTAGAATTTCGAGCTGAAATTTCCGTGAGTTTTTGCTTTTTGCGCTATTTCGATTGCTGTTTCGTTTTACACACGTGATAATCAGTCATTGCTTGATTTATTTCAACGGTTTAAATTTCAACAATTTTAAGATTCTCCGAACATCGCCGGCAGTGTTACTCAATTACAGATTTCTCGATATTATCCGCTGCGAAATTTGAGGTCGGAGCGAAATGTTGAAACGACGAAGTTTCTACGTTCTGATCGGCCTCGGATCTTTTTTCCTGCTGTTTTTGATGCTTGACGAGAGATTTGGCAGCCCTTTAGTGTATCAAATACAGCCGACGGCTGCTGTTCCACATACGAAGCAAAAGGTGAGTTCAATCAGTCGGAAATCTCAAATGTGAATTAATAATTATTGAGACGCACTGGTCAAGAAAAAAGAGTAATTGAATAAAAATCGTATTAATTAAAAACAGCAGAGTTTCACCATTTTGAACGGTCTGTAACGATAAAATCATTTCTCAAATCATTCATATCGCAGTTTGGATGATTCGAATTAAGACCGGATCATTTCTAATGCACACCAGGGACGATGTTTCATAAATGTTCGGCGTCATTGGTGCGAATGATCAGACTGCTGGATATTTTTTTAACAGTTTTTGTTCTTCTCCTAGGCTCAGTTGACCAACAAACGCTGTTATCGCCTTATATGAAAATTATGAAATATAGCGACTAGCGGGACGCTAAACAGTCCGGAAGTATTGATATCAGCCGATATCAATTGAAAGAATAAAATCATATCTCTGAACTGTTAGTCACATGATTAGAAATATTGTTTCTACCATTTAATCAGGGCTTGTGTAATCGAAGTTGATAAAGAAACTTAATAGCTATCAAAATATAAGTCGTATCTTACGATCATATCAAATTACCGATTGCAGTGTATGAATTTTGGCATTTCTTGTTTTTCAACAAGAAACAAAAAAAAAAAAGAAGTGTTTCGGACACTTTTGCCAAAATTCTAACATACCAATTTGGTACTGTTATATATCACTGGATCATTGCAAAAATTTTTTAACATGAATGTGGTTCATTGTTTACATAGAATTTGACACAAAATTCATGACAGTTACAACGCATATCATCTATATTTAATGATTTCAATTAAGTCATCAAAGTACCATTAGGCATTACGTGGTCTTCCAGCTGTGCAGTCAGCCATTTGTTTACATTCTCAAAGTTTCGTGACAACAATTGCATGGATGTTAAACTTATTAAATGATGATACTTTACGTATTTTAGAAAATCGCACCAAAAGAGAAGCTTGCGAAGATTCAGAAACCAGTCGAGGTAAGAGATTAGTTATAACGTAGTTAACAATGATAGTAACTCTTTTCCTGTAATGCAAAAATTTATTCTCGACTTCGATTTTTGATGATGACTCGAATGATCTGTGAGTTAAAATTATTGTGTGAAACCTTACGATATGATTTCATTCAGGTACTGTTATTGCCAGATACTGCAGGTGTTAAGAAAAAACTTAAACCGACATCGTCAGAAAAAATTCTGGAGCAAATCATTAGTACGCAACGAAAATTGATCAGCAAAGACATGAAGGGCTACGAATATCCCGATGGAAAATATAACATAAGTGCCAGGTAAGAAAAGTGTGTTTATGTGAACTTTTCTTACAATCTTTGCTTGTTGAATTCGGACATTCATGAGTTTCCGAATTCAGCCACAGTAGCTGAGATCTTGAATCAATAACGAAGTCGTCTCGTCTTGCAGTAAGCTCGAGGATTTGGTGATGGAAAAACATGGAAGACCGGTCAGAAGTTTGATCGTGACAACATGGCGAAGCGGAAGCACATTTTTTGGCGACATTCTTAACGCACATCCGGCAAATTATTACCACTACGAACCGCTGCTGGCTTTCGATATCGTTCAAGTCCGAGGTCCTCCCTTGTCTTCGAAGGCTTTGAAGTGGGTCAAGGATTTGCTCAACTGCGAATACGAAGACCTAGGTGATTTGAATTCACGTTAAACACCGACATTCGCCGAACCCTACAATAATTTGTACGACAATTTTTGGTATCGCAACTGCTTTTACACATCGAGCAGTTATTTATGGGGTGAACCATGCGAATCACATCGATGGACAGCAATTTTGACTACCGGCGCCCGTGCGAAATCGGTTCTGTAATAATCTGCTGGAAAACTCGATCGCTTATTGGAGTGTTTGTGAAATTTGAAAGCAAAAAGAAATCGCGATTGATAATTCCTGGGAAATATATCTTTTCACAGATGGACCAGGGAATAAATTCAACCGGTTTAGCGAGCAAATGTTACACTTTATTCTTGACATCGTATGTTCGTTACTTATTAGCGAAATGGAATCAGCAGTATATCATCATTCATGATCTATGTTCATCTTTTCGTAGTGTCAAAAATGTGGTTTTTTACAAATCGGTAACAAGAATTCAAACTAATTAAAAATGTCACTAAATTTACAATACCTCACATGATACATAAATAAGGCAATGTTGCGTAGAATATTTTTGTTTAATTGGAGATCTCGTTGAAATTACGAGAACTGTGAAGAAATGTCGACACGTTAGTATTTTACTTGTTGAGCAAACAACTGCATCTGTGTCAAGAGACTTCGTACGCTCTGCGTAATGATAGCATCGTGGAAAATCTTAACACAGATGAATGCTCAATCCGTAAGTTATGCCAACTACGAAAATACTTACACGAGCAATTCGAAGTGTTGATTTTGCAAACAGACATTTCGGTCGTCACGAATCCGTGGAAAAGGTTAGCATAATTGCTGAGAGAGTAAGTTCCGAGTCATTCGGACAAAGGACCGTTGGAGGAAAAGTTATATAATCAATCCTGTTAGGCGTCAGCGATTCTATAGTTGGTAGAATAACATGGACCTGGACAATTGTCAAGGAAAGAATACTCATGCTAGAATTACGTCCTTGGTTCAATTGCGAAGACAAGGGATGTAAAATGCTCTCCAAAGTCTTGACGCGCTATTCGATCCAAGGACATTAGAAAATAAACTATCCTTATTGAAAATGTTGTAGTATGATATCAAATGAATTGATTATCCGATAGACCATGTAGAGATTGCAGAACACACATTACCCTGATGAGATACTATTCAATTTATCTGACACACTATCTGCAAAAGGTTGCAGTAACAACACTTGACATTTACTCACTGATTACTCCAGTCTCCGACAGCATCCAATCCATATTGTTGACTTCGATATTATATTTCAGGTGAATATATCGACTACGGAAAACCACATCCGTGGGTTTTCAATCACAATACGAATTTGTGGAAGCAGTGTGAACGTCACAAAGGGGTCTGCTATGACTACAAATTTCTCAGCTCGATGTGCAAGCTCTTTCCATTCCAATCGATGAAACTTGTACGACTGAGGTTACGAATCGCACAGGAGCTTCTTGCGGATGAAAAGTTGGTGCATTTTCACTTGTATATTATGTAGTTCATTCACAGTCTGACATCCTTCGCTTCAATTTCCGGTGATTACCATTTTTAGATTAGCTGTACGGATGGTGTTGTTGGTCAGAGATCCTCGAGGGATTCTTCAGTCGAGAAAACATCGAGACTGGTGTCCTTCGAGTCCTGATTGTTTCGATCCAGCTTTGACGTGCGCGGATCTTGTCTCAGATTACAAAGTTGCTGTTGAACTACTAAAAAAGTACCCAACCAGATTCAAGTATGTTGTTATCTTATATTGCAACGCGTTTGTTCTTTTTTTTGTAAATATGAAGTAGTAACTGTACAAAAACACGTATCGTTCAATAGATACATCGAGTAAAATACTATCATCCATGAGTATCGAAAGAAGAAGCTAAACAAGCTCGCTGGAATCATTGCATGCCATTACTAATTTCTGATCGAATTTTCTAAACGGACACCAAAATTTGTACCTGATTTCTGAAATTATGAATTTCGAGATCGTTCTCCTGATGATTTGTGATTTCAAGCCGTGATAAATTGTCTCTGCGTAGATTTGATCATAGAATGTTTTTGGAAAGCGAGATATCCATCTATTTCTGTGGAAGATTTCTGGTGTCAGTTGGTCAATAAATTGAAACTAAAGTTTATCGTTTCAATTGACACTAAATATTGACATTACTGACAATAAATGATATCACATTTCGCAGGGTGATACGATACGAAGATCTTTCCCTGGATCCGTACAAACACGTTGAAGAACTTTACAAGTTTTATGGACTCAACCTTCACCCGAGAATGAAAAAATTTCTCGATTCTCATACCAAAGCCAGCAAGGGTGGAGTATCGAGTACATTCCGAAATTCAGCGATTGCTCCGTTTCATTGGAGAACGGAATTGGAATTCGCGGAAGTAGAAGAAATACAAGAATACTGCACCACCGCAATGAAATACTGGGGTTATGTTCCGGCAATGAACGCTACTCATCAGAAGGAATTCAACCCTGTTACAAACTACGCGTTGAAATAGTAGCTCGTTTTATTTTTTTCCCTTTTTTTAGTAGAAGGGATTTCGAAAATATCGACAGACTCCAATTTCTAACGGACATTCGAAGGGATCTTCAATGAAAAAGTGTTTTAAACCGATTGGATCTAATTGTAAGATAAAAACAAACTCAAATATTAATTTATTTTAATTTATAATTTATTCAATGTTATCTATTTATGTCCACAAAATTTGTTTCGAAACCAAATTTATTGTGATCTATGATCGGTCTATATTCGATTTTACAGATCTCGTTTTTGATAAATAAGGTTTTCCCCAGAACATTCCAAATAAGTTTACATTATTGTATATGATTCAGTTTGAAAAGTCTAATGGAAAACTTGCACTTTCAAGGACGGTTGAAAATATGGAAAAAACCATCCTTATACCTAAATTGTCCAGTCTTAGAATGACATTGATTCTCCCCACCAGTAGAAATTTCATTATTATTATTTTTATGATGATTGATAAGAGGAGACCTCGCGTTCTGCAAACTGTAATTATTATTCAGTCTAAGCTCTGCCGGCCATAATACAGAAGTATCAGTTGATATTCGCTTGATGAAAACTTCACGGTGTAGCTGTAAATCGAAAATACCTATTTTTATAAAGCAGTTTGTCCGAAGACACGTGGAGGTTGATAAAAATTAATTACTAGTTGTGAATGCAAGTGTTTCATAATTTTATTCTCATTTAGCACAGTGACATTTGAATAAGCCTGCATGGATCATCGACTTTTTTGATTTCGTCTAAACATTTAACACTAGGTATCGAAATTTGTGCATGTGTAACAATAATTCTGTCTGTAATGAATTAAGTTCGTGAAGCGTTTTCGGGGAAAATAACTGCATCGTTTTTTGTTGTTGTCGGTGTCTTCGATTAAGGTAAAGCACAAAATAAAATTTTTACACAGTTGACTCTACAATTATTAAACAATTATAAAATTCTGTCAACACCTTACTCGAATCACGTTTTTTTTATACGTGAAAACGCCGAGATTTGACAAGAATCCACTTTTTTCATACCGTTAATTCGAGGAGTGATCTTCTGTCGTAGCTAGACTCGTAGAAGAATATACTTTTTCAGTTGAATAATAACAACAAAGTGAAAAGTGGACATTTAGCAAGCCGGTAACTTTTGCATCCCGTTAACAATTCACAATTATTATGCTCGTGATTTTCTTAATTCCAGTTCACGTGCCAATTCCTGGTCAGTTGGAATATTGTCCGTTGTAAAAAATTATATCATTCGTGATAAAATGCAATAAAATACTCTGATAAGTGTTATTTCATATATATTGACAATCGTTTGTATTAAATAATGAAACTTAGTACGTCAGTTTTTTTAAAGTAATTGAAAATTTTTAAATTTCACCTAATGCTTCGAATCAAACTATTCTTCCGAGTCGAAAGTTTTGCCCTACGGTACTAACAATAAGTAAAGTCTTATCAAATCTTTTTTAGCCATTAGTCTTATTGAGAACCTTGAGAGACTTACCTGCTTGAAATTTATACATAACCATGATTTTCGATACCCTACAATAACCTATTTTAGTGCTACGTGTCATAATCGTCTTACGTGAAAGCCTACTTACAGCATTGAGGTTCTCATGTATTGTGGAGTGCTCGATTAACAAGTTTGATTTCGGGATTCAGACTTCGTCCTGAGTAACTTGCGCGTCTGCCGCTAGGGGCGCCGAGGCGCAATCTGTTCCCGCGTTTGAGTCTCCCACAGATTAGTATAACCTGACCGGTCGAGCGAAGCCTGAGTAGACTGGTACGGACTGCCGCGTACATTGTATCGGATCGAATACGGAGAAATACGCATTACTAAGAAGTTCCGGTGTATTAAGCAAAGGAATCGGTGGATTAAAAACACAAATTACAGAAATAGGTATGAATTTTGGATTATATGGAGAATGTCATTCTCATACCCAGTGAAATATGATCAATTCATGAGTAGGAATTGTCAACTTAGTGTATATAATCTGTTATTGAATCTTGGTGATTGGTCAGTTATGTAAACGTATTTTTAGTTAACGTTTCCACCCGGATATGGGCCCTCCTCAGAACGATTTATTTATTTAACTGTCAATAACAACAAAAATTTTTTATAATAGAAGTAGAATCAGACATTGAATATTGTAGATGTAATACTCTTAGGGCTATTATAAATTATTGGTTAGTGAGTACATTTTGATTAATTGAATGTATATAAAATACCTTGCAATGATCGTAACCAAGTTTATATCGGACAAACTGGCCGCCACCTAAACACCAGAATCAAAGAACATCAACGCAATGTACATGAGATTGAAGAACGTCACACTGCTCTAACAAAACATATGATCAATAAACAACATACTTTTAACTACGACAATACAAACATCCTTTGTGAAGAACCTAATTATTATAAAGGACTATTACTAGAAATGTGCAATATTGTAGGACACACCAACTCTGTTAATCTTAGACAAGACGTTGAACATTTAAGTCATATTTACAAACCTCTAATCTCCGCCCACACAACACATATTGTTTAACCTTAACTACACACATAAAAGTATTGTCCCCATAGCATAGTTTTTCTACATAATTTTTTTCACAAAATATTTTTCTGTTTTTCTGTATAATTGTTTATATTAGGTTCACCTTCACTCTGGATCATATTTGTTTCTCCCATCAGTCGCTATTCACCAGTTGAACCAATCTGTTCAACCAATAATAATTTATGTTAGACATGGGGAACATAGTCATAAAGATCCCAGCTCCACTTTCTCGGACATTGTGCAAACTAATTTTACTGCTGAAAGAACTTCTTTAAAACCTTTTAATACAATGACATATAGACTGTGAAGATACATAGTTTTTTAATCTTTTTAATTAATGACCTCCAACTTGTAACTCCTACACGTTAAACAACCAGAGGAGCCGACATTGACTACCGTTATTCAAAGAACAGTGTCTCCACAAATTGTAAATTATGAATTCGACTGTATCTTAGTACGCTTACTATAAAAAGGTAAATAACTCTCTAAGTCTATCTTTTTTTCAATTAATCAATATTGTACTCACTAACCAATAATATATAATAGCCCTAAGAGTATTACATCTACAGTATTTAATGTCTGATTGTACTTCTATTATAAAAAAATTTTTGTTGTTCTTGACAGTTAAATAAATAAATCGTTCTGAGGAGGGCGCATATCCGGGTCGAAACGTTGACTAAAAATACGTTTACACAATTGACCGATCACCAAGATTCAATAACAGAAATATGATCAAATCATTGACTATGACCAATATTTGGTTATCCTGTCGTATAGTTGTAAAGTTATTCGTTATCATGTTGTAATCAAAGTACTATATACAACTGACCTCGGATGCATTATTTACATCGATATCTGCTGTATGCGATAATTTTGGTCCAAATTATTATACTACATCATTCTACGGTTGAAAATACAAAGGTCCGCCATCTTTGAATCTAACCGTTGAAGAAATGTGAATATCTGCCAACTTTAGGCCTAGCATAGAATCACTTTTCAATGCATGATAGTCCTCCCTAGATCTTAATTATTCCCTACCCGAATGTAGAACTCTAGAGACTTAAACCGGGGCCAAAATATTTCGATTCCGACTATCATTCAATTTCTCTGAACTGTACGATGTTTTAATCACCGGTTTATAAAAATAAACGTGCATTTATGAGTTTTCGCGCAACCTGTTCTATCGGTTAAAAACATCGTGCCTTATCAGTCTTCTGAAAAGTAATGAAACTCGACACGACTCACTGATATTTCTTGTACAGTTTACAGTTTGTCCCATTCTCCGTGCAACGGCACGAAAAGCAGCAGACCGAAATGTCGAAACGTGCAAGTTCCTACGGTCTGATAGGCGTCGGTATTTTTTTTACACTATATTCAACTTTTAATGTGAATTACGAAGGCCATTCGGTGCGTAAAACAGAACCAACAGTTCCTATTCCTCAGCAGTCAGAGCAGAAGGTGAGTAATTAGTTCAGGCGAAAAGCTCGAATATGAATATGAATTTCTGTTATTCCTAAGCTGTAAAAATCTCTTTATAAATATGAAAATAGAAAATACTGGAATTATATACAAAGCTTGGATCTCGATTACTTATTTCAATCTTTCCAAAGTTGTGACAAATTTAGTCGATTCTTTAACTTCACTCTATCAGTATCACCCTATAATACCACTGAATGGTTCTATTAAAATTGTATTATGCTACATTAATGACATACATGCTACTTTTAACAATTCGCGAATCTACTGTAACATCCCGCTTTAGCATCAACAGCAAGTGGTGAAACGTTAGTCTTCGTTTATTTTCTCGCGTGAATTTTACGGTGATATTTTATTTAAAAACCGTTCCGACGTTTTAGTATTTTAGTTTTAAATGTTCAAGTCCCCAAGATGGGAGGACAAACCGCAGATCACGACAGTGGGGAGAGGAATCGATCCGGTATCGAAGACGATAGAACAAATCATGAGTGAGCAGCCCGAATTGATCAGCAATGCTATGGAGGACTATCAATATCCCAATGGAAAATATAACATAAGTGCGAGGTGAGAATCCTGTTTTTATTCAAACGTTTTCGACATTCTCCACTTGGTGAATTATGTCATTTACAAGTTCCCAAATCCTGCTACAGCAGCTGAGATCTCGAAGTAATAAAGAAGTCATCTCGCCTTGCAGTAAGCTCGAGGATTTGGTGATGGAACAAAATGGAAGGCCGGTCAGAAGTTTGATCGTGACAACGTGGCGAAGCGGAAGCACATTTTTGGGCGATATTCTCAACGCTCATCCGGCAAATTATTATCATTATGAGCCGCTGCTGGCTTTCGATATCGTTCAAGTTCGAGGTCCTCCCTTAGCTGCGAAGGCTTTGAAGTGGGTCAAGGATCTACTCAACTGCGAATATCAAGATTTGGGTAATTCTGAATTACGTTACACACCGACAACCACAGAAATCTACAATAATTTGTACGACATTTTCGGGTCTCACGATCGTTTTTGCACGTCCAGTAGTTTTTTATGACGTAAACCATGCGAATCACATCGAAGGTTTTAGTTTTATAAAATTTTGATGAAAGACTCGATCATTCATTGTGACGTTCGAGAGGATTTGATGAAAATTAAACGGTCCTTCTACAGATTTGAGGATTTCATACGAATTCGCGATTAATCGAAAGTGTTTAGAGGAAGTTGATGGCAGGTTACAAAATAAAGGAAAATATGAGTTGAATTTGTGGAAATACTCTTACAAAAACTATTTTACCAAAACAGTAGGAGAAGGAAAGACGGCAGAGAGGCACATGCATTAAATTTATACTTTTAAAAGTAATGGTTCGATTAGATGAGGGTTCTTTTTGTTCGGAACTGTTTAGATCGATTTTCATTCACCCAATGTTGTTTTTCTTCGGAATTATTTGATAGCAATCATCAATACTGATAAGCTTTCGATAAATGAAGCCACAACATTAATGTCACTGATCAGTGTTTATTTGACACATTAATCTCCCTGAGAATTAAAACCCACTTACGGATTAGGATATGATATGATAAGTCAACAATGTATTATAATCTTTCGATTCCGTATGCAACCGACGAAATTATGTATACATTTTTAGCAAAACGCCGTAGTGATTGTTAATTTCGATTCCAAATTTCAGATGAATATATCGACTACGGAAAACCACATCCGTGGGTTTTTAATCACAATACGAATTTGTGGAAGCAGTGTAGACATCACAAAGAGGTCTGCTATGACCACAAATTTCTCAGCTCGATGTGCAAGCTCTTTCCATTCCAATCGATGAAACTTGTACGAATGAGGTTACGAATCGCACAGGAGCTTCTTGCGGATGAAAAGTTGGTGGATTATCACTGGTATATTATGCAGTTTATTCAAACTCTGACATCCTTCGTTTCAATTTGTGGTGGTCACCGTTTTTCAGATTAGCCGTACGGATGGTGCTGTTGGTGAGAGATCCTCGAGGGATTCTTCAGTCGAGAAAACATCGTGACTTTTGTCCTCCAAGTCCTGATTGTTCAGATCCAGCTTTGACGTGCGCGGATCTGGTCTCAGATTACAAAGTTGCTGTTGAACTGCTGAAGAAATACCCAACTAGATTCAAGTATGCTATTTCCTTGTATTGCAACGATTTTTTTTTTTTTTTTTGTAAACGCAGAATGGTAACTGTACAAAAATACGTCTCAGTCCACACATGCATGTAGTGTAATACTATCGTATTGGAGTATCGAAACACGGCGTTGAACAAGCTTGCAATAACCGCTCACCAATTGATACTCATCGAATCTCACAAACGGACGCCAAAATTTGTACATGATTGACGAAACTGCGAATCGTTTTATCATTCTTTCGATATTTCGTGAAATTATACTGCGATGACTTGTCTCTAGCTGTGTTCTATAGGTGAGTTTGGCGATAAAGTAACGTTATGTTTCGCAGAGTGATACGATACGAAGATCTTTCCCTGGATCCGTACAAGTATGTCGAAGAACTTTATAAGTTTTACGGACTCTTTTTTCATCCGGAAACGAAAAAATTTCTTGATACTCATACCAAAGCCAGCAAGGGTGGAGTGTCGAGTACTTTTCGAGATTCAGCAGCAGCTCCGTTTCATTGGAAAAAAGAATTGGAATTCGGAGAAGTAGAAGAAATACAAGAATCCTGCGCGACTGCTATGAAATGCTGGGGTTACGTTCCAGCAATGAACGCTACTCATCAAGAGGAATTCAACCCTGTCACAAGCTACGTGCTAGAGTTATAATTAAATATTTTTCGTATGATTGCGATTAGCAAAAAAGACTTTTGAAAATGTCGACGCGGTTAAATTTCTATAAGACGGGGGTCGCGAGTGAAAAAATATTCCAAACGGCGATAAACGCATTCAATCATATAATGTACAGTTTTGTAACTTTTCATCTTATTGCAATTCAGGCAACACGACATCATGATATTAATATATGAACTCAAAAATTCGTTCAACTTGTACAACTGTCTGTGGCATCCGAATTCATCGACGTTACAGATATCTTATTTTCGAGGGGTTTTCCAAGCAAATAGAATCAATACTCACAGATACATGTACTTACCTTTTCGAATTTCACAGATAATTGAAAGTTTCTCGTTCCGCGATAATCACATACATTGCAAGCCTGTTTCTTTACTCTTTGGCAAGTTTGGAAACTGCTCGAACGCTTTCAGGTATTCATTTATTCGTGGTGTTTTCTAAGATAATGAAACCGCGTTTGGCCAAAAACCGTGTGAACTTCCCATGTAGAAAGAATTAGAGCGAAATTCTGTCGGTTCTATGTTTTCGTCAATTGCTAAAGATTGAATTTTCCAAATTTGAAAATTATACTTCGGCTTTCCGTATTGTGAAATTCCTCGAATTATGTTTTGGGTCATTTGAAACTCCATATTTTAAGACTTATTGTTGATCTATTGTGCGGTCGTTCGATATTTTCATCCCGAATCCATCTGAATTATCCATCTGACTTAGTCAATAAAAACGTGACGCAGACACCTGTTTCAAGAGTATCTCGCTGTAATCAATTTTTCTCCCCCTCTGCTTGTCGAATCTGACTCACGATCATGAACAATGTTCGCCCTCGCATGGACACGTAACTGTCATAGTTATTGTACTCGACCAGAAACATCGATCGATCCAAACTTTGTGCAGTTGAACCGTAAATATCAAACATCATTACCTAACAATGAAATCCAGAGGAAATTGGTCGGTTCGGTAGGCTGAACGTTTTGTCAATTTGCTACTCCGATGTTCGAATACAGCCGATGGTTTGTTTGTGTCATCGAAACATCAAACAATGACTCTCTGTGCCTGTAATTCATGTAATTCGACGCATCGCCAAGAGTTGAGAAATTGCAAAGCAAGATCAAAACGCTTAACATCACTTGGCAAAAAATATGCAAAGTACTAAACATTCATAATTTGTCGTTCCTGCAATAATCGCACATAGTGGACCGAATATTGCAAACCCAATTCATTGCGCAATGATCGTTGAGCAAGTTTGAAAACTGTTTGCACTTTCGTGACATTTTTATTCACAATTTTCCAAGATGTCTGCCGAGAATCTTTAAGACAGAGCAATAAGTTTTGGATGAGAAACTGAATGCGTCAACTTCCAAAATGACTGAACAATAATTGATTTCCGTTCAATTCATATACTTATCAAGTATATCCCAGACTTGGAGTTAATATAGTTTCTTGAACTCCAAATTCTGCTGTATCGCTTGATGTGTATCAAGAAAGAGACGAAATTCTCATACTCACCGTTTATGGTAACAATGAAACAATCGATTGACAGATATTGTAAGTATTCACAATAAAATCGTCAATGTTTAATTCAAAGAATTACATTTCAAACGTCGAAACGAAACCAGATTTGGAACAATTACCTTCGATATTGAATGATAAAGATGCTAACGCTATTCACGTATTCACGTCAATTCGAATCGTTTTAGTTTTTAAACAGAAACATGTATTGATAAAAATTGAATTGTGCAAAACGTGTTGAATTTTATCATAGCCGTGAATTTAAATTTGTACAATCTAATCAAATTATACATTATGCAGATTTGATAGAATTACAACGGGTTACATTTGTAACTTGGAAGCAAAAGAAAAGGCTAGAAAAAAAAATTCAAGCAATTGGTTTTCTTGAAAAGTTTCGTACCGACGGTTCTGCTTCAGTACGCTTATTTCTTTCTGGCTACTGCAATTAGAGGAAATGATTCTTTCAAGTGCGCTTGCAGATACGGATTAAAGCAGCGTCTCGCAGCCCCGCGTCGAACGAACACTGACATGGTCCCCTCCACCTGTAAAGATTCGAATGATCGTTATGAGTGACTTCTTTGCCTCAGCGTACAATTATAGTAGTTAGGCGTGAGCAAAAGTATCAGGTCATATTATCAACTTAGCACGGTTGCGAACCGCGAGTATTATTTTCCAACAAAATTTATCACTGGTAATCAATTCACCACCGAATTAAATTGTGCACTGTATTCTCACGGAGTTGATGTGAAGATTTTCGCGCTACATGTTGTGTAAAATTTGTTCCCGCGAAACTTGACTCGCTGTGCAATTTTCTGACCAAAAAAAAACCGCAATTGCGTCACGAAGTGTTTGATTTCGAACAGGAAAAAAAAACTCATCATAAGAGGGAAAAAAAATTAAGAATCCAAAACACAATGATTTAGGTGAATCAATACGGGGATATTTACAAGAAAAAAAAATACGTGATTAGGGTACATATTAACTGATCGAATGATCGGAAATTCGGAGCTTCCGTGTCACGTGTTTTTCCAACGGTTCGATTTTCTTTTTCACACCGTATAACGTAATCGCAAGAAAGAAAAAAAAACATCCTAAATCAAATTGTTAAGAAATTCGATAAGCACGACCGATGTTGGACTGAACCACAGGATGATGTCAAAGAAAACAAACTTTTTCGGCTTGTTGGTAACAGGATGTTTACTCTCGGTGCTTTTGTTCTTCAATGGGGAATACGGCAGCCCCTCAAAGCACGAAGTGCAGCCGTCGGCAGCTTTTCACGAGTCAAAGGAAAATGTAAGTTAGGTCAGAAATCCTAAACGGGAATTAATATAAGTATCAGCTTTCTTGTTACCAAACGTCATTCTATCAGTTACATAAAATGCACCCACAGAATTTTACAATCCGGAAGTATGGGTATATGTATCAATTAATACGAGTATCAACTTTAAGATATTTTGCAAGCAATATTTCGTAATTATTCACCATGTAATGCTAACGAATTATGATCAATTTTTCACTAATTTTGTCTGTTGTTGAATTCCTGAGCGTTAATTTTACTCCCACAAAAGTAACTGTCGAACGAAAATGAATGTGGGATTTTTTCTTGTTCCAACTGTTTCCAAACAGTTGGTAGTGTTGAATTTATGAATCTTATTTTTACATTATTCTTTATATCACCAACGTATCTAGTAATTAGTTAAACGAAAGGTTTTTCTCATAATCGTATAAATTTTATTCTTTATTGATTAGATTATTTTCAACGTTTTCGGCAGTACTGCTTGCTAGTTGAAGTTCACGGAATAAGTTATTCGTTCCCGCGTGCTCAGTGATCACCTGTTCAAATATCCAATAGGTATTCAGCAGCAATGAAAATATCTAAAATAAACCATTCGCCATAATTATGAAGCCTTCCGTTGAAGTGAAAATCATGTACAATTTAGATTCAATAAAAATGGGCGTAAAATAGATGGCGATTATACTGAGAGAATATCATGAAAGTTAACACTCGGTGACCGCTAACTCGGCATCACTCAAATCGTCCATGAATAATAATTTGAGTTTTTGATTCTATCGAAATTTTTATGGGTGATCACACCTAATGTGATAAGCTTTAAGGACATTTCATCATTTTGTCAAGTTGAAATCAATAAACAGAAATAGCGTATTGCTATTGGAAAGACAATACCGCTGTAGAAGAATACTGTATCTTCCAAACTGATTGTTTTATTTTCAGACTTACCGTGAACAGTTGTTCTTATGTTTTTTCCAAGCGCCGCACATTATTATTTCAGAATACCACAGCTGATAAGAAAGAACATGATTCTGCATCAAAAGATATCGAAAAAATCCTTAATATGCAGAGAGAATTAATCATCAAAGACATGAAGAACTACGATTATCCCAATGGAAAATACAATATCAGTGCCAGGTGAGGAAGTTGTTTTTAACGACTGAATTTTTTCATTTTTTTCACTCACTGCATTCTGTCATTCAAAAGTTTCCAAATCATCTCAAGATTTTTAATTTGTAGAAAAGTAATATTACGTTGCAGCAAACTTGAGGATTTGGTGATGGAAAATAACGGAACACCGATCAGAAGTATAATTGTAACAACGTGGCGAAGCGGAAGCACATTTTTCGGCGATATTCTTAACGCAAATCCAGCAAATTATTATCACTATGAACCGCTGCTGGCTTTCGATATCGTTCAAGTCCGAGGTCCTCCCTTGTCTTCGAAGGCTTTGAAGTGGGTCAAGGATTTGCTCAACTGCGAATACGAAGACCTAGGTGATTTGAATTCACGTTAAACACCGACATTCGCCGAACCCTACAATAATTTGTACGACAATTTTTGGTATCGCAACTGCTTTTACACATCGAGCAGTTATTTATGGGGTGAACCATGCGAATCGCATCGATGGACAGCAATATTGACTACCGGCGTTCGTGCGAAATCGGTTCTGTAATAATCAGCTGGAAAACTCGATCGCTTGTTGTAGTGTTTCTGAAATTTGAAAGCAAAAAGAAATCGTGATTGATAATTCCTGGGAAATATATCTTTTCACAGATAGACCAGGGAATAAATTCAACCGGTTTAGCGAGCAAATGTTACACTTCATTTCTGACATCGGATGTTCGTTACTTATTAACGAAATGAAATCAGCGGTATATCATTATTCATGATCCATGTTCATCTTTTCGTAGTGTCAAAATGTGGTTTTTTAAAAATCGGTTACAAAAGAATTTAAACTAGTTAAAAATTTCACTAAATTCACAATACCTCACATGATACATGAATAAGGCAATGTTGCGTAGAATATTTTTGTTCAATTGGAGATGTCCTTGAAATTACGCGAACTGTAGAGAAATGTCGACACCGTAGTATTTTACTTGTTGAGCAAACAACTGCATCTGTGTCAAGAGACTTCGTACGGAAAGTCTTAACACAGCTGAATGCTCAATCCGTAGGTTATGCCGATTGTGAAAATACTTGCACGTTCAATCCGAAGCGTTTGTTTTTGAAAACAGACATTTTGGTCGTTACGAATTCACGGAAATGGTTATCGTAATTGCTGGGAGCGTGAGTTCCGAGTCCTTCGGACAAAGGATCGTTGGAGAAAAAGTTATTCAATCAATCCTGTTTGGAGTCAGCGATTCTATGGTTGATAAAATAACATGGACCTGGACAATCGATAAGGAGAGAATACTCATGCTAGAATTATGTCCTTGGATCCAGTGTGAAGACAGGGGATGTAAAATGCTCTCCGAAGTCTTGACGCGCAATTCGATCCAAGGACATTAGAAAATAAACTATCCTCATTGAAAATGTTGTAGTATGACATCAAATGAATTGATTATCCGGTAGACCATGTAGAGTTTGCAAAACACGCATTACCCTGATGAGATGCTATTCAATTTATCTGACACACTGTCTGCAAAAGGTTGCAGTAAAAACACTTGACAATTACTCACTGATTACTCCAGTCTCCGACAGCATCCAATCCATATTGTTGACTTCGATGTTATATTTCAGGTGAATATATCGACTACGGAAAACCACATCCGTGGGTTTTTAATCACAATACGAATTTGTGGAAGCAGTGTAGACATCACAAAGAGGTCTGCTATGACCACAAATTTCTCAGCTCGATGTGCAAGCTCTTTCCATTCCAATCGATGAAACTTGTACGAATGAGGTTACGAATCGCACAGGAGCTTCTTGCGGATGAAAAGTTGGTGGATTATCACTGGTATATTATGCAGTTTATTCAAACTCTGACATCCTTCGTTTCAATTTGTGGTGGTCACCGTTTTTCAGATTAGCCGTACGCATAGTGCTGTTGGTGAGAGATCCTCGAGGGATTCTTCAGTCGAGGAAACATCGTGACTTTTGTCCACCAAGTCCTGATTGTTCCGATCCAGCTTTGACGTGCGCGGATCTTGTCTCAGATTACAAAGTTGCTGTTGAACTGCTGAAGAAATACCCAACTAGATTCAAGTATGCCGTTTCCTTGTATTGCAACGATTTTTTTTTTTTTTTTTGTAAACGCAGAATGGTAACTGTACAAAAATACGTCTCAGTCCACACATGCATGTAGTGTAATACTATCGTATTGGAGTATCGAAACACGGCGTTGAACAAGCTTGCAATAACCGCTCACCAATTGATACTCATCGAATCTCACAAACGGACGCCAAAATTTGTACATGATTGACGAAACTGCGAATCGTTTTATTATTCTTTCGATATTTCGTGAAATTATACTGCGATGACTTGTCTCTAGCTGTGTTCTATAGGTGAGTTTGGCGATAAAGTAACGTTATGTTTCGCAGAGTGATACGATACGAAGATCTTTCCCTGGATCCGTACAAGTATGTCGAAGAACTTTATAAGTTTTACGGACTCTTTTTTCATCCGGAAACGAAAAAATTTCTTGATAGTCATACCAAAGCCAGCAAGGGTGGAGTGTCGAGTACTTTTCGAGATTCAGCAGCAGCTCCGTTTCATTGGAGAACAGAATTGAAATTCGAGGAAGTAGAAGAAATACAAGAATCTTGTGTAACTGCTATGAAATACTGGGGTTACGTTCCAGCAATGAACGCCACTCATCAGACGGAATTCAAACCTGTGACAGACTTTTTGTTATAATTGTAAGAATGGAAGAATATGCCGCACGCTGAGGAACGTATATTATTCGCAACGAATTGTACAAGTGCATATCATTTCTATTCGCCAAAGCTATTCACGTATTTATATCGATTTGCATGGTTTCGATATTTGAACAAAAACGAATATGAATGGAAATTGGCTCAAGCAAGACAGACTCAATTTCATCACAGCTGTGAATTTAAATTTTTACAACCTGATCAAATTACCTTCACAGGGGTGAATAGATAGGAAATTATACTGTATACAGATTCGACAGAAATGAAATGTCGGTTTACGCGTGGCTCGGAGTCTACATTTTCACCCAAGACTCCCGGTATATATATTCTTCTTCTACCCTTCTAATTTTCCACAGTTGGATTACTTCGTTTCGTTCCGAAAACCCATTTATTGGCATTGCAATCCGACTTTTAGACCAATGTTATCAACTTGGCACGGTTAAGAACTGTGAATATTGTTCTAAAAAAACAACCTCATCAATTGATAGTCAATTCACAATCGAGCTAAATTTTGAACTGCATTCTCGAGGAGTTGATCTAAACATTTTCATATCGCGTGAAATTGGATCGCGTGAAACTTGACTTACTATGCAATTTCATTAAAAGAAAAACAGAAGAAAAACGAACCACCATTACGTCGCGAAATGTTTAATTGCAAAAAGAAAAAAATCATCGTAAAAAAAAAAATCTCATGTCAAACGCCGCACAATTTCTTACACAACCTACACAATCGTTTATATAACGTATTGTATGTATAGATAGTTGAAATAAATAATAAAATTACGTGATTTGGGTACATATTAAATGATCCAATGATCGGAAATCCAACGATTCAATTTTCTTTCTTCCACCGTATAATACAACAA
Source organism: Neodiprion fabricii (assembly GCF_021155785.1). NCBI lineage: Eukaryota > Metazoa > Arthropoda > Insecta > Hymenoptera > Diprionidae > Neodiprion > Neodiprion fabricii. The sequence continues at coordinate 18,335,543 of NC_060243.1, forward strand.
TAATAAGAAAAACAAACAACGATGTTCGACTGAGCCATTGGATAAGGTTGAAGAAAACAAGCTTGCTCGGTTTGTTGAAACCAGGAAGGTTTGTCTCGGTGTTTTATCCCTCTACGGGAAATACAAGAGCCCTTCAATGTACGAAATGCAATCTTCAGCGGCCCTTGGAAAACGTAAGTTCGGTCAGAAATCTGACCGCGATTCAATCAATTAATTAGTTATGTACCGTGACGTGGCATTTTGACTTACAATTAGTCGCAGTAGCTCAGAGTTAGAGTAGCTCAGTGGTACAAACAGTTGTCCGCAAAGCGGAAGATCCCGAGTTCGAATCTCCCGATCCCAATCCAAGCCGTGAAACATTTTTTCCGGACTCGCCGGAAATGCACGTCACAGTAGCTATAAAAAAAAAACTCATTATTGAGCATAATTCGATCAGTTATATCAAATACAGCAACAAAATTTGTGAACTGGAACTACGGGTATGTATATAAATGGTTTTTTAACATACAAACATGTATAAAAATTATCAGTATCGAACTTTCGAATCAAATAATATCTCATTGTCAGTGCAATTCGTCGCCGATAGCCCCAAGTTCATTAAAAACATGAACGCGTACTTTGAACGTCGTTGTAACTTCGTCGAAGGTGAAACTTATTCTGATTTATGTTTCCGCTGATATCCAACCGAAAAATGAAAAGTGTAAATTTAATACCTGTTTACGTGAAGAATGATAACACCGGTCAACACGAATTTTGAGTCTGGGTTCTGCATGTCAATTTTGAATATCTTTTGTCTAACTGATAGATGAAAAAATATTTTTAATAGAAAAATTTTGTTTTTGTAGAAACGAGAACGATACTTTGGATTTTAAGAAAAATTAAATATTTTCTCAAACATTTATTGTAAATAAAAATTAAACAAACTTAGTTTCACATTCAAATCACTTTTATTCAAAAACAACAAGCAATAATAAACCACAAGTGTAAAAGAATTGATAGACAAAGTTTACAAATTAATATTTTTCGTACTTCTTCTACTTTCGTATGAACTTTTGCGTATCGGACCCCAAACGTAATCTCCCATCATGCTCTCGTTATGCTAACCCTGATAACGTTGATCACGGTGACGTCTATCACATATAACCCGAATCCATCTGAATTATCCATCTGACATAGACAATAAAAACGTGACGCAGACACCTGTTTCAAGAGTATCTCGCTATAATCAATCCCCCCCCTCTGCTTGTCGAATCTGACTCACGATCATGAACAATGTTCGCCCTCGCATGGACACGTAACTGTCATAGTTATTGTACTCGACCAGAAACATCGATCGATCCAAACTTTGTGCAGCTGAACCGTAAATATCAAACATCGTTACGTAACAATGAAATCCAGAGGGAATTGGTCGGTTCGGTAGGCTGAACGTTTTGTCAATTTGCTACTCCGATGTTCGAATACAGCCGATGGTTTGTTTGTGTCATCGAAACATCAAACAATGACTCTCTGTGCCTGTAATTCATGTAATTCGACGCATCGCCAAGAGTTGAGAAATTGCAAAGCAAGATCAAAACGCTTAACATCACTTGGCAAAAAATATGCGAAGTACTAAACATTCATAATTTGTCGTTCCTGCAATAATCGCACAAAGTGGACCGAATATTGCAAACCCAATTCATTGCGCAATGATCGTTGAGCAAGTTTGAAAACTGTTTGCACTTTCGTGACATTTTTATTCACAATTTTCCAAGATGTCTGCCGAGAATCTTTAAGACAGAGCAATCAGTTTTGGATGAGAAACTGAATGCGTTCACTTTTAAAATGACTGAACAATAATTGATTTCCGTTCAATTCATATAGTTATCAAGTATATCCCAGACTTGGAGTTAATTTAGTTTCTTGAACTCCAAAGTCTGCTGTATCGCATGATGTGTATCAAGAAAGAGACGAAGTTCTAATACCCATCGTTTATGGTAATAATGAAAGAATGGATTGACAGATATTGTAAGTATTCATAATCAAGTCGTCAATATTTAATTCAAAGAATTACATTTCAAACGTACGAAACGAAACCAGATTTGGAACAATTACCTTCAATATTGAATGATAAAGATGCTAACGCTATTCACGTATTCACGTCAATTCGAATCGTTTTAGTTTTTAAACAGAAACATGTATTGATAAAAATTGAATTGTGCAAAACGTGTTGAATTTTATCACAGCCGTGAATTTAAATTTGTACAATCTAATCAAATTATACATTATGCAGATTTGATAGAATTACAACGGGTTACATTTGTAACTTGGAAGCAAAAGAAAAGGCTAGAAAAAAAAATTCAAGCAATTGGTTTTCTTGAAAAGTTTCGTACCGACGGTTCTGCTTCAGTACGCTTATTTCTTTCTGGCTACTGCAATTAGAGGAAATGATTCTTTCAAGTGCGCTTGCAGATACGGATTAAAGCAGCGTCTCGCAGCCCCGCGTCGAACGAACACTGACATGGTCCCCTCCACCTGTAAAGATTCGAATGATCGTTATGAGTGACTTCTTTGCCTCAGCGTACAATTATAGTAGTTAGGCGTGAGCAAAAGTATCAGGTCATATTATCAACTTAGCACGGTTGCGAACCGCGAGTATTATTTTCCAACAAAATTTATCACTGGTAATCAATTCACCACCGAATTAAATTGTGCACTGTATTCTCACGGAGTTGATGTGAAGATTTTCGCGCTAGATGTTGTGTAAAATTTGTTCCCGCGAAACTTGACTCGCTGTGCAATTTTCTGACCAAAAAAAAAAACCGCAATTGCGTCTGGAAGTGTTTGATTCCGAACAGGAAAAAAAAACTCATCATAAGAGGGAAAAAAAAATTCAAAATCCAAAACACAATGGTTTAGGTAAATCGATACGGGGATATTTACAAGAAAAAAAAATACGTGATTAGGGTACATATTAAATGATCGAATGATCGGAAATTCGGGGCTTCCGTGTCACGTGTTTTTCCAACGGTTCGGTTTTCTTTTTCACACCGCATAACGTAATCGCAAGAAAGAAAAAAAAACATCCTAAATCAAATTGTTAAGAAATTCGATAAGCACGACCGATGTTGGACTGAACCACAGGATGATGTCAAAGAAAACAAACTTTTTCGGCTTGTTGGTAACAGGATGTTTACTCTCGGTGCTTTTGTTCTTCAATGGGGAATACGGCAGCCCCTCAAAGCACGAAGTGCAGCCGTCGGCAGCTTTTCACGAGTCGAAGGAAAATGTAAGTTGGGTCAGAAATCCTAAACGGGAATTAATATAAGTATCAGCTTTCTTGTTACCAAACGTCATTCTATCAGTTACATAAAATACAGCCACAGAATTTTACAATCCGGAAGTATGGGTATATGGATCAATTAATATGAGTATCAACTTTAAGATATTTTGTAAACAATATTTCGTAAGCCAGACTGATAACTGAAATTATTAGCCATGTAATGCTAACGAATTATGATCAATTTTTCACTGATTTTGTCTGTTGTTGAATTCCTGAGCGTTAATTTTTCTCCCAAAAAAGTAACTGTTGAACGAAAATAAATGCGGGATTTTTTCTTGTTTCAACTGTTTCCAAACAGTTGATAGTGTTGAATTTATGAATCTTATTTTTACATTATTCTTTGTATCACCAACGTATCAATTAGTTAACCGAAAGGTTTTCCTCATAATCGTATAAAATTTTATTGTTTATTGATTAGATTATTTTCAACGTTTTCGGCAGTACTGCTTGCTAGTTGAAATTCACGGAATAAGTTATTCGTTCCCGCGTGCTCAGTGATCACCTGTTCAAATATCCAATAGGTATTCAGCAGCAATGAAAATATCTAAAATAAACCATTCACCATAATTATGAAGCCTTCCGTTGAAGTGAAAATCATGTACAATTTAGATTCAATAAAAATGGGCGTAAAATAGATGGTGATTGTACTGAGAGAATATCATGAAAGTTAACACTCGGTCACCGCTGACTCGGCATCACTCAAATCGTCCATGAATAATAATTTGAGTTTTTGATTCCATCGAAATTTTTATGGGTGATCACACATAATGAGATGAGCTTTAAGGACATTTTTCGATTTCTTTTTGTTCATCGGTTCGTGAAATGCGAATTTGTTATTTTCTTTTTTTTATGGCCAGCCTGCGAAAAATAGACGAAGAACGTGAGTGATGCCGAGTCGGCGGTGACCGAGTTTTAACTTTCAAGATATTCTCTCAGTACGTCAATTATCGTTGTTCGGATGCATTTGAATCTGATAAAATGGTTCTGTTGACTTGTTTCCTTGGAGATGAGACAAAAAAGGGCAAAAACAAACATTATTATTGGCATCGTTGTGAAGTTTTTTTTTTTTTTTTTTTAATAGGTCCTTTTGTTAAGTTAAAATCAATAAACAGAAATAGCGTATTGCTATTGGAAAGACAATACCGCTGTAGAAGAATACTGTATCTTCCAAACTGATTGTTTCATTTTCAGACTTACCGTGAACAGTTGTTCTTATGTTTTTTCCAAGCGCCGCACATTATTATTTCAGAATACCACAGCTGATAAGAAAGAACATGATTCTGCATCAAAGGATATCGAAAAAATCCTTAATATGCAGAGAGAATCAATCATCGAAGACATGAAGAACTATGAATATCCCAATGGAAAATACAATATCAGTGCCAGGTAAGGAAGTTGTTTTTAACGACTGAATTTTTTAATTTTTTTCACTCACTGCATTCTGTCATTCAAAAGTTTCCAAATCTTCTCAAGATTTTTAATTTGTAGAAAAGTAATATTACGTTGTAGCAAACTTGAGGATTTGGTGATGGAAAAGAAAGGAACACCGATCAGAAGTATAATTGTAACAACGTGGCGAAGCGGAAGCACATTTTTCGGCGATATTCTTAACGCAAATCCGGCAAATTATTATCACTATGAACCGCTGCTGCCTTTCGACATCGTTCAAGTCCGAGGTCCTCCCTTGTCTTCGAAAGCTTTGAAGTTGGTCAAGGATTTGCTCAACTGCGAATACGAAGACCTAGGTGATTTGAATTCACGTTAAACACCGACATTCGCCGAACCCTACAATAATTTGTACGGCAATTTTTGGTATCGCAACTGCTTTTACACATCGAGCAGTTGCTTATCGGATGAACCATGCGAATCGCATCAATGGACAGCAATTTTGACTACCGGCGTCCGTGCGAAATCGGTTCTGTAATAATCTGCTGGAAAACTCGATCGCTTATTGGAGTGTTTGTGAAATTTGAAAGCAAAAAGAAATCGCGATTGATAATTCCTGGGAAATATATCTTTTCACAGATGGACCAGGGAATAAATTTAACCGGTTTAGCGAGCAAATGTTACACTTCATTCTTGACATCGGATGCTCGTTACTTATTAGCGAAATGGAATCAGCGGTATATCATTATTCATAATCCATGTTCATCTTTTCGTAGTGTCAAAAATGTGGTTTTTTACAAATCGGTTACAAAAGAATTTAAACTAGTTAAAAATTTCACTAAATTTACAATACCTCACATGATATATGAATAAGGCAATGTTGCGTAGAATATTTTTGTTTAATTGGAGATCTCCTTGAAATTACGCGAACTGTGAAGAAATGTCGACACGGTAGTATTTTACTTGTTGAGCAAACAACTGCATCTGTGTCAAAAGACTTCGTACGGAAATTCTTAACACAGCTGAATGCTCAATCCGTAGGTTATGCCGACTGTGAAAATACTTGCACGTTCAATCCGAAGCGTTTATTTTTGAAAACAGACATTTTGGTCGTTACGAATTCACGGAAATGGTTATCGTAATTGCTGAGAGAGTGAGTTCCGAGTCCTTCGGACAAAGGATCGTTGGAGGAAAAGTTATTTAATCAATCCTGTTAGGAGTCAGCGATTCTATGGTTGATAAAATAACATGGACCTGGACAATCGATAAGGAGAGAATACTCATGCTAGAATTATGTCCTTGGATCCAGTGTGAAGACAAGGGATGTAAAATGCTCTCCGAATTCTTGACGCGCTATTCGATCCAAGGACGTTAGAAAATAAACTATCCTTATTGAAAATTTTGTAGTATGATATCAAATGAATTGATTATCCGGTAGACCATGTAGAGTTTGCAGAACACACATCACCCTGACGAGATGCTATTCAATTTATCTGACACACTATCTGCAAAAGGTTGCAGTAAAAACACTTGACATCTACTCACTGATAACTCCAGTCTCCGACAGCATCCAATCCATATTGTTGACTTCGATATTATATTTCAGGTGAATATATCGACTACGGAAAACCACACCCGTGGGTTTTCAATCACAATACGAATTTGTGGAAGCAGTGTGAACGTCACAAAGGGGTCTGCTATGACCACAAATTTCTCAGCTCGATGTGCAAGCTCTTTCCATTCCAATCGATGAAACTTGTACGAATGAGGTTACGAATCGCACAGGAGCTTCTTGCGGATGAAAAGTTGGTGGATTATCACAGGTATATTATGCAGTTCATTCAAACTCTGACATCCTTCGCTTCAATTTCCGGTGATTACCATTTTTAGATTAGCTATACGGATGGTGTTGTTGGTCAGAGATCCTCGAGGGATTCTCCAGTCGAGAAAACATCGTGCCTTTTGTCCACCAAGTCCTGATTGTTCCGATCCAGCTTTGACGTGCGCGGATCTTGTCTCAGATTACAAAGTTGCTGTTGAACTGCTGAAGAAATACCCAACTAGATTCATGTATGCTGTTATTTTTATCGCAATGCTTTTTTTTTTTTGTAAAAACAGAGAATGATAGCCGTACGAAAACATGCCTGTATCAGTAGATGCATATAGTGCAATACTGTCGTCCTTGAGTATCAAAACAAGAAGCCGAATGAGCTATCAATCATTGCTCATTAATGGTTGCACATCGAATGTCTTAAACGGACACGAAAATTTGTATTTGATTTGGAAAATCGCGATTCTTAAAATCGTTCTCCTGATATTTTGTGATAACACAGCTGTGATAAATAAGCCCTTGCTGTGTTCTCTGGATATGTTTGACGGTGATATGACATCACATTTCACAGGGTGATACGATACGAAGAACTTTCCCTGGATCCGTACAAACAGGCCGAAGAACTTTACAAGTTTTACGGACTCTTTTTTCATCCGGAAACGAAAAAATATCTCGATACTCATACAAAAACCAATAAGGAAGTATGGAGTACATTTCGAGATTCAAAAACTGCTCCGTTTCATTGGAGAACGGAGTTAACATTTGAAGAAGTAGAAGAAATACAAGAATCCTGCACCACTGCAATGAAATACTGGGGTTACGTTCCGGCAATGAATGCTTCTCATCAAAAGGAATTCAACCCTGTTACAAACTACGTATTAAAATTGTAACGAATTTTTTTTACTCACCCGCAGAGATTTTCAAAAATTTCAACGCCGCCAATTTCTATAAGATGGGATTCAAAGAGATCACGAGTGAAAATATATTTCAAATAGTGATGAACGCATTTTACTTACAACAACTTGTAGTACTGCGTAACGAAGTATTGAACAGTTTTGTAAACTCTTATCTTATTGCAATTGGTTACATGATATGGTATTTATATAAATTCGAAAGTTTCTTTAACTTCCGCATCTACATTTTTCATTTTACTTTTATTGCCGTCACAGATATCTTATTCTCGAGGGCTTTTCCAAGTAGATAGAATAAACACTCACGAATACGTGCACTTCCCTTTTCGAATATCGCGGAAGATTAAAAACTTATCATCCCTGCAATAATCACATGCATTGCAAACCATTCTTTCTACACTCTGACAAGTTCGGAAACCGCTCGACCACTTTCTGGTATTCATTTATCCGACAAGACCTGTCACAGGTGTAGGAAATCCGAACCAATAGACTTTGGAAAACGCTACCTTACAGTTGCAATGTGTTTGAATGATGCAACAAATAAAAAAGTTACTGCTTATTCAACCTAAATTCGAGATGATTAGACATTAGCCTGCATTTTTTAAAGTCATATTTCCGTACGATCCCCATGTTGGCCATCTTTTGCATTAGGATATAAGTCAGGAAAACATATGACATCCATTCGTGCCACGTGTTCAGAAGTTGTTCCTGAACCCTCAGAATCTGATAAAGAACTGTTGCAGCTTACTTTCTCGGTCGGCATTATAGAGTGGATGGTATATTGCTCGTGCTAATTTTGGCTATCCGTTATTTCTGTCAATATTGCGCAAGATTTGGTAGACCCTGAACTACACAGAATTTAAAAAACCTGTGTGTGAATTCCTTTATAATCGCTAAGAATTGTTAGACGCAAAATCTCCACTCCACTCTCGTAAAATGAAACTAGTTTTATCGTCCGTCTGAATTTTCTTCACTCAAAGTTATAATCAACATTTTTGCACTTCTCGTTCTTGTTCTGCGTGTTTGAGAACCTTTGACGTTGAACTCGTACGTGACAAATACACTAAATATGCGGCGTGCTCCGTGACGGTTTAGGAATTCGTATCACTGCGCAACGTTCACGCGCAGGTTACAGTACTGACAACCAAAACATTTGGTTGCTGATACACAGAAAATTTGGTGCGGACGTTGGATTTGAATTTTCACGAGTGCGCAATGTTTGCGCGCAGGTTATAGTAGTCAACCGTCAAAACATTTGGCTGACCGTACAACAATAATTCCATTCGCACTTCATGACAAAGCCATTTTGTTAAGAACGCTAAATATAAATAACAAAATGATATAGTATGATTGAGAAAACAAATCTGTGTCAATTCATTGTGTCAACAAAATGAAGAGTTATGCTGGAATATATTTTCCGTTGCGACGACCAAAAATTGCCAACGAAACAATTTTGCTGCCTTGACTTGAGTATTTTTCTGGGTATAGGAGGCGAGATTTTGATGGCATGAACCCCTGTTTTGAATTCAAACTTGATGCGTATTGCCGTTTATCGGATACCAAGATCCCAAACTGCATTCTGTCAAGGGGTGGAGGCGAAGAGTAATTTGTAATTCGTAATTCGAGTGAGTAAGAGTAAAAGAAGAAGAAGATTTTTCATTTTACACTAACTTTGGTTTTTCATATCTCCAAAACTGTTGAACTGATTTCAATCAGATTAATAGAGCATGGGTACATGAGTAGGTTTTCTCGATCTTGATATTTTTTTTTTTTAAATTTTTTTAGAAAAGATTCACTCCTTTCGTCCCTTCAATGTTCAACTTCTGGGGGTCAATTACGTAATTTTAGTTTTCACATTTCCCACCGTTCAAGCATTCTCAAATGTTTGCAAAGTTTAGTCAATCAATCAGAATGCTTGGATGCTGGAAAATGTGAAAAGTGAAATTACATAATGAACCCCCTGGTATCTCTCCTTTCCTTTCTCGCTCACCGACATAAAATCGGACGCAGTTGAAGTTTCGATGTTACCATCGCTGTCACTCTTTCGTCGGACATCTTCAGCTCAACGTTCACCTCCTAAGGATTTCACTCACGTCTGTAAAACTAATATTACTAACTACTGGTAATATAAATGTGACAATAACACGTCATGGAGCAATGGAAAGTGCAACTTTAATACCTGTTTACGTGTATAATGATAACAGCCAAGGGCAGAGAACGAACAGTACGTCCGTTTGAAAAAAAAATATAAAGTCCGAGATAAGATGCAATAAAATACTCTGATGAATATTTTTCCATGTATATTGGCTGTCGGTTGTACTGAAGAGTGAATCTTGGAAGGTGGTTTATTTTCGAGTAATTGAAAATTTGGAAATGTCACCTCGTGTTTCGTATCAGAATTATTCGATTATTCAAATTTTCTGAACTGTACTATTTTTCAATCCCCGCATCTAGAAAAAAAAAACGACGTGTAGTTAAGATTATTTGCAACCCGTACTATCGGCTAGAAACATCGTGCATAAATAGTCTTCCGAATATTAATGAAACTCGACACGACTCACTGCTAATTCTTGTACAGTTCACAGTCTGTCCTATCATCAGTGCGACGACACGAACAAACGTGCAATTTTCTACGGTTTGATAGGCATTTGGTATTTCGTTTTACATTGGATTCGGTGCGTAAAACAGAACCAACAGTTCATGTTCCCCAACAGTCAGAACAGAAGGTGAGTGATTAGTTCAGACAAAGAACTCGAATATAAATCGGTTTATTGTTGACTGAAATAATTGGTTACCAGAAATGCGAAGCTTTTTGTTGATGGTATTCCTAAGCTGCAAAAAATCTATTTACAAATACAAAAATAGAAAATGTCGGAGCCATAAATAAGAGCTTGGATCTTGATGTTTTATTTTGATCGCGTCAGGATCGATAAAAATCTAGTAGATTCGATCGATTGCATTTCATCAGCATCCGACTATAATTTGTTCAGTTATCATTTCTTATATTGTTCTGCGAAGAATTACAATTTTTCGTCACATTTTTATTCACAATTTTCCAAGATGTCTGCCGAGAATCTTTAAGACAGAGCAATCAGTTTTGGATGAGAAACTGAATGCGTTAACTTTTAAAATGACTGAACAATAATTGATTTCCGTTTAATTCATATACTTATCAAGTATATCCCAGACTTGGAGTTAATTTAGTTTCTTGAACTCCAAATTCTGCTGTATCGCTTGATGTGTATCAAGAAAGAGACGACATTCTAATACTTACCGTTTATGGTAGCAATGAAACAAAGGATTGACAGATATCGTAAGTATTCATAATCAAGTCGTCAATATTTAATTCAAAAGAATTATATTTCAGCCGTCGAAACGAACGCAGATTTGGAACAGTTATCTTTAATACTGAATGATAAAAATGCTAACGCTATTCACGTATTCACGTCAATTCGAATCGTTTTAGTTTTTAAACAGAAACATGTATTGATAAAAATTGAATTGTGCAAAACGTGTTGAATTTTATCACAGCCGTGAATTTAAATTTTTACAACCTAATCGAATCATACGTTGTACAAATTTCATAGAATTATAACGAGTTACATTTGTGACTATGAAATAAAAGAAGCAAGAAAAAAAATTGAATATCGACGTATACAGATTAAAAATAATACAAGACGATCGTGATTCGGTTGATTTTCGTTTATCACACGCAACTGGTTTTCTTGTAAAGTTTCGTACCGACGCGACGGTTCCGTTTCAGCATGTTTATATTTTTCCGATCACTGCAATCAGAGGAAATGAGTGTTTCAAAAGCGCGTGCAGATACGGTCGGCAGCAGCGAGTCGCAGCCCCGCGTCGAACGAACACTGACATGGTCCCCTCCACCTGTAAAGATTCGAAACATCGTTATGATTGAATGCTTTGCCTCAGCGTACAATAATAGTAGTTAGACGTGATCAAAAGTATCAGTTGATATTGTCAACTTAGTGTGGTTGGAAACTATAAATATTAGTTTTCATCAAATTTTATTGATTCATAATCAATTCACAGTCAAATTTAATTGTGCACTGTATTTTCAAGAAGTTAATATAAACTTTTTTGCGCTACATATTGTATAAAATTTGTTCGGTGAAACTTGACTCCCTGTGCAATTTCATGAAAAATAAACCTGATTATGTGACGAAGTGTTTGATTCCGAAGAGAAAGAAACTCATTGTAAAAGAAAATGAAAGATTTCTAAACGGAGTACACAATACTTCATGTAATTCATTGAACGGATGGTTACAAGAAAAAAAACACATGATCAGGGTACATATTAAATGATCGAATGATCAGAAATTCCGAGTTTCTGTGTCTCGCGTTTTTCCAACGATTCAATTTTCTTTTTTACACCGTATAATAATATAATCATAAAAAAAAAAAAAACTTTCAAAATCAACGTGTTGAGAATTTCGACAAGTATGACCGGTGTTGAACTGAGCCACTGGATAATGTCGAAAAAAACAAACTTTTGCGGCTTGTTGGTAATAGGATGTTTCTTCTCAGTGTTTTTATTCTTCAATGGGAAATACGGCAACCCTTCAATGTACGAAATGCAACCGTCGGTAGCCCTTCTCGAGTCAAAGAAAAATGTAAGTTAGGTCAGAAATCCTGACTGCGAATTAATTAAGTATAAGCTTTCTTGTTATCAAACACCAGTCGATCAGATACGTAAAGTATAACGACAAAATTTGATTATCCGGAAGTATTGATATGTTTACCAATTGATACGAGAATCAAACTGTCGAATCAGATTATATCTTAGAGCAATTGGTCGCTCGATAAGATATTTTGTAATTAACATGTACAGGTCTATACACATACATACGTATATGTACAACAATTACATAAGCCAGAGTAATACAAAAATTACTAGCCATCTAATGCTATGAAATTATAAACAATTTTTCACTGATCTTGTCTGTACTTGAATTCCTGAATGTTAGTTTTTTCCCCAAAAAGTAAGTGTCAGTGGAAAATAAATGTAGCGTTTTTTCTTGTTTCAACTATTTTCAAACAGTTGATAATCTTGAATTGATAAATCTTATTATTACGTTATTCTATGTACTGGCACCGTATCAATTAGTTAACCAAAAGGTTTTCCTCATAATCGTATAAATTTTACTTATTATTGATTAAATCCTTTTTTCACGTTTTCGGCAGTACTGCTGATCAGTTGGACTTGACAAAATAAATTATTCATTTCCGTGTACCCGGTGATCACCTGTCTAAATATCGTGTCGTTAAAATAAATCATTCGCCAGAGTTATGAAAGCTTCCATTGAAGTGAAAATGATAAATATTTCAGATTCAATAAAAGTGGACGTAAAATAGATGGTGATTATTTTTCAATCATTTCAATTCCAAATTGTTGTTGGGTACTTTTGAATTTAAAAAAATGAGTCTTTCGATCAACTTTCTTTTAGGCGGCGAAAACAGCAAAAACAATTATCATTATCATTGTTGTAAATTTCATCATTCAAAAATTGATCATTTTCATTTAATATTGAATATTATACTGATGTTACTGATGTACTGATTTCAATAAGTTGAAATTAATTACAAGCAGAAGTAGGGTATTATTATTTAAAAAAAAAATACCTCTGTACAAGAATATAGTATCTTCCGAATTGATTGTTTTGATTTCAGCCTTTCCGTGAACATTTATTCTTATATTTATTCCAAGTGCGGCACATTATTATTTCAGAATACCACAGCTGATAAGAAACAACCTGATTCTGAGTCAAAGGATATCGAAAAAATCCTTAATAAGCAGAGAGCATCGATCAGCAATGACATGAAGGGCTACCAATATCCTAATGAAAACAACAGTATGAGTGTCAGGTGAGGAAACTATTTTCATCGAGGAATATTTTTACGTTTTTCACTTGCTGCATTTTGCTGTCCAAGAGCTCTTAAATCCTGCGACAGCAGCTAAGATTTTGGATTCTTAAACAAGTCATATTGCATCGCAGCAAACTTGAAGATTTGTTGATGGAAAAGAATGGGACACCGATCAGAAGTATAATCGTAACATCATGGCGAAGTGGAAGCACGTTTTTGGGCGATATTGTTAACGCACATCCGGCAAATTATTACTACTATGAACCGCTGCTGGCTTTCGATATTGTTCGAGTTCGAGGTCCTCCCTTGGCTGCGAAGGCTTTGAAGTGGATCACGGATCTGCTCAACTGCGAATATCAAGATCTAGGTGACTGTAATTTATGTTACTTATCGACATTCGCAGCACCCGGCATCAATATGTGGTGTTGTAGTCATGACATCTGAATTTACATTCGTAAAACCCTACATTTTTAGGTGTTGCAATCGCTTTTACATGTCCAGCAGTTATTCATAGGGTAAACAATGCGGATCGCGTCACTGGACAGCAGTTGTTATGCCCATGTGGAAATGACTCCTGTGATGTTCTGCTGAAATACTCCTAATTGAGAAAATTTTATAGCAACGGTAACTAAAGTTATTGTTACCGTTACCACAGGAACATAGTAAATGAGTGACAGGTTTGCCATTTTGGTGTTCTGAACCATGTCAGCAAAGTAACGGTTACTACGTAAGATGCATAGTACTTGTTACTATGGTCACATAGTGGCCAGTACCGTGAAATATTGTAGCTAATACCATATTCTTATATATTCTCATAGCAGTGGTTGCCATATCGACATAATTCTCGAAACTTTGCATCTTGTCTTGGCAACTATAATTCCGTATACCCTGCTGTGAATAGAAAATATGCCGAGATTCCCTATCAGGATGACGACCAAAACATTGTAAAAGTGAGCCAGCCAAGTTCTACATTATTAACAAATATTGAGATTGCAACTATATCCGACCAACTGACCGGTACCCATGTACCATTAGTTGAATCAGCTACATGAAGGCTACACCCACGGTCTTACATACAGGTTTGGAAACTCTGGTGGCGGGGGTATATCCTCTTATTGAAGCACCGGCTGTTTCGCCTAGTGACCACGAGTTGCGCTGCGATAGAGGGGTTAAGGCTGTGCGAGAGAGATGGAAACAGGTTGTTGACCGTCCGTGGTTTTGAAACCTGTTTCCGTTTCTCTCACACAGCCTGAATCCCTCGATAGCAGCGACACGCCTGGTCACTAGGCGAAACGGCCGGTGCTTCAATAAGAGGACACCCCCACCATTGAAATTTTAAGCGAGTTTTCAGACCTGTATGTAAGACCATGGCTACGCCGACATAAACCGGACTTGGCCGACTATGCCCGAGTCAGGTGGACGACGAACACCGATGCCACCCGAAGCTGACCCCGGAGATTGCCGATTGGGACGAACGACAGACGCAACGACACGCCGCAGTGTTTGACCATTCAATTTGGGGAATAAATAAAGTTACCTCAGAAGCAATCGTCACTAGTATGAAGTATAGCGCTTTTCTGTTTCACACGAATTCAAACCAGATGGGAAGCATAGCGCTCTGCTGCGTCACTTATTTTAAAGGAGCAGTTCCCACCCGGAGACTATCATCCCAATTTAGAGTCAATTCGGGAGATAGATTTGATGATCATAGGTTTGATGAAAGACCAGTGTAAGGGAAAAATAACAACGGAATTTATTGGCTTGAGAGCGAAGTTGTATTAATTCAGAATGTTGGGGGATGATAAAGATAAAAATCGAGTCAAGGGTGTCAAAGGATCGCTATTGAAAAGAATAAATTTTGATGACTATTTGAAGTGTGATTTATCAAAATTTGGTTAAATATAAAAATCTTACGGGGATAAATTTTTGGATATGAAGGTCATAATAATAACGTAGAAAGTTTTTGATGCTATAATGATGAAGACTTGATGTTTCTGACTGAATATAAGATTTTGATGATTAACTTAGTTCTTGATATCAATGTGTTGAATAGGGATTAGTTCTTGGATATGAAGGTCATAATAATAACGTAGAAAGTCTTTCTTGCAGCGTGACTTTGACCTTTGATCGATAAAAATTGCTGGCAAAGCAGCGTGATTTTAACCTCGGTTGATAAAATTGTTAGTAAAGGCAGCACGGACCGTTGACCTCCGGGTCAATCACTGTGACGTCGTTACGGATTTCAAATTTTCCGCGATTTTGTAGATGCAATAGGTCGAATCTGGACGTAGAACCGGGCTTGTATTCCTACTACAGAGTCATTCAATTTTAATTTCCTCCAATCACGTCGATCAGGATAGTTGTATATAAGGAAAATCCCTATAAAGTAATCAAATCTGGCTTTATAACACCGAGTCCGGGAAAAATCCTAACCTGACATACAGCCATGGCTTAACCCTTCGTCCTACAATGACGAGCGAGACGCATGGTAAGAAATTTGGGCCAGTAAGCACGAGCCAAACTCGTGGTGCTTTGACGCGTCACCGTCCTTCTTGTTGATTGTAGTCCGAGCAATTGGGAGTTAAGGAGTAGGACATGGGGTTAAAAACCCCTGGTCTGAGGTTAATTGTTGTTTTCTTATTATTTCTAGGCACATCAACCACGGTGGTTTTACCGGGTTCAGGGTGGTAAACGGCTCCGGCTTCTAAACCCCGAGTCCGTACGTAGAGATAGGGCGAAGCACTGGTTTAAAAACCCTGTGTCTTCAAAACCAAGCTCTAGCTTAAAAACTCCGACTCTTCGAAAATTGCAGTTCTGGCTCAAAAACCCTGAG
This sequence comes from Neodiprion fabricii, assembly GCF_021155785.1. Classification (NCBI taxonomy): domain Eukaryota; kingdom Metazoa; phylum Arthropoda; class Insecta; order Hymenoptera; family Diprionidae; genus Neodiprion; species Neodiprion fabricii. The sequence continues at coordinate 18,351,709 of NC_060243.1, forward strand.
CCTACAAAACGGATAGTTAACTAGCGTAGGGTGTTATTCCGCTCAGCAAACCTGAACCACATTTTACACCGACTGAAAGAAGGCTATAAAAACACTCGCAATATCGCAAGGCTTTGCAAATGAGCAAATACGCTCTAAGAAACCAAACACGTTATCATGCACACATATGTTTGCGCGTATGTAATTTGTCGATGATATAGAACTTAGCTGACTCACAAAATCCCATAAGTGTAGCCGCCTTTATAAATATTCAGTCAACAATTCAGTGATTACATAACTATAACAAAAAAACTGTCAACACTTATTCAAAATCTTGCATTATAACTAGAAACAAAATTAATGGAATTCCAAAATTTCGTTTTTGAATAAAAATGGTGGTCCTTACTATGGTGAATAGTAAACCGGACTATGTATGAATAATGACGAACACAATGCACCATAGTACCAGATAAATAACTCGGCGTAGTATCTGTTATTACGAGCCCATAGTAATGTTTACTATATTGTATATTAATGATAATTATGTGGTTGCATACTATCCGTTGCTATATAAATGGTGACGGTTACTACATTTTCAAGTATGGGACACTGTAATCCATAGTTACAGCTACTATACTTGCACATAGTATCGCAGACCATGTTAGAACAGTAAACCTGAGTAAAAAATTTTCTAAGTGCATCATTCTTTGTAGGGTTCGAGAGGATTTGAGAAAAATGATATGCCCTCTCAGTAGATTCAAGAATTCGACAGTACGTCGATCAGTCTTCATTGACATGATTTTCTTTTTCAGCAGATTTAATTGAAAAGGATCATTGATGATCATAAGCTTTGGATAAATAAAGACACGACATTAATGTCACTATTCAATTCATTTAACACGCAAATCTTTTTGAGATCGATGACCCACTGTTGCTATATAATGTGACACGTAAATTACGTATCATATTCTCTCAAATCCGCATGTAGCCGACGCATTAACGTATCCATTTTCAGCAGAAAGACGTGACGATTGACTGTTTGGGTCTTAAATTTCAGATGAATATTTGAGCTATGCCGAAGAGACACCATGGGCTCTCAGTTACAACCGGTATTTGTGGAAGCAGTGCAAAGCTCATAAAGACGTCTGCTATAACCGCAACTTTCACAGCTCATTGTGCAAGCTCTTTCCATTTCAGTTGATGAAAATCGTACGACTCAGGCTGCAAGTTGCCCAAGAGCTTCTTACCGATAAAAAGTCGGTGTATTATCACTTGTATATTATGCATTTCATTCGCATTCGGACATCCTACACTTCAATTTGTGGCAACCACCGTTTTGCAGGTTAGCCGTACAGATGGTGCTGTTGGTGAGAGATCCTCGAGGCATTCTTCAGTCGAGAAAACATCGTGATTGGTGTCCTCCGAGTCCTGATTGTTCCGAACCAGCTTTGACGTGCGCGGATCTGGTCTCAGATTACAAAGTTGCTGTGGAACTGCAGAAGAAATACCCAAGTAGATTCAAGTATGCTGTTATTTTTATCGCAATGCTTTTTTTTTGTAAAAACAGAGAATGATAGCCGTACGAAAACATGCCTGCATCAGTAGATGCATATAGTGCAATACTGTCGTCCTTGAGTATCAAAACAAGAAGCTGAATAAGCTATCAATCATTGCTCATTAATGGTTGCACATCGAATGTCTTAAACGGACACGAAAATATGTATTTGATTTGGAAAATCGCGATTCTTAAAATCGTTTTCCTGATATTTTGTGATAACATAGCTGTGATAAATAAGCTCTTGCTGTGTTCTCTGGATATGTTTGACGATATGACATCACATTTCATAGGGTGATTCGATACGAAGATTTTTCGCTGGATCCGTACAAACAAGCCGAAGAACTTTACAAGTTTTACGGACTCTTTTTTCATCCGGAAACGAAAAAATTTCTCGATACTCATACAAAAACCAATAGGGATGAAGTATGGAGTACATTTCGAGATTCAAAAACTGCTCCGTTTCATTGGAGAACAGAGTTAACATTTGAAGAAGTAGAAGAAATACAAGAATCCTGCACCACTGCAATGAAATACTGGGGTTACGTTCCGGCAATGAATGCTTCTCATCAAAAGGAATTCAACCCTGTTACAAACTACGTATTAAAATTGTAACGAATTTTTTTTACTCACCCGCAGAGATTTTCAAAAATTTCAACGCCGTCCAATTTCTATAAGATGAGATTCAAAGAGATCACGAGTGGAAATATATTTCAAATAGTGATGAACGCATCTTACTTACAACAACTTGTAGTACTGCGTAACGAAGTATTGAACAGTTTTGTAAACTCTTATCTTATTGCAATTGGTTACATGATATGGTATTTATATAAATTCGAAAGGTTCTTCAACTTCCGCATCTACATTTTTCATTTTACTTTTATTGCCATTGATATTGAATATCGCGGAAGATTAAAAACTTATCATCCCTGCAATAATCACATGCATTGCAAACCATTCTTTTTACACTCTGACAAGTTCGGAAACTGTTCGACCACTTTCTGGTATTTATTTATCCGACAAGACCTGTCACAGGTGTAGGAAATCCGAACCAATAGACTTTTGAAAACGCTACCTTACAGTTGCAATGTGTTTGAATGATGCAACAAATAAAAAAGATACTGCTGATTCAACCTAAATTCGAGATGATTAGACATTAGCCTGCATTTTTTAAAGTCATATTTCCGTGGGTATACCGCACGATCCCCATGTTGGCCATCTTTGGCATTAGGATATAAGTCAGGAAAACATATGACGGTATATTGTTCGTGCTAATTTTGGCTATCCGTTATTTCTGTCAATATTGCGCAAGATTTGGTAGACCCTGAACTACACAGAATTTAAAAAACCTGTGTGTGAATTCCTTTATAATCGCTAAGAATTGTTAGACGCAAAATCTCCACTCCACTCTCGTAAAATGAAACTAGTTTTATCGTCCGTCTGAATTTTCTTCACTCAAAGTTATAATCAACATTTTTGCACTTCTCGTTCTTGTTCTGCGTGTTTGAGAACCTTTGACGTTGAACTCGTACGTGACAAATACACTAAATATGCGGCGTGCTCCGTGACGGTTTAGGAATTCGTATCACTGCGCAACGTTCACGCGCAGGTTACAGTACTGACAACCAAAACATTTGGTTGCTGATACACAGAAAATTTGGTGCGGACGTTGGATTTGAATTTTCACGAGTGCGCAATGTTTGCGCGCAGGTTATAGTAGTCAACCGTCAAAACATTTGGCTGACCGTACAACAATAATTCCATTCGCACTTCATGACAAAGCCATTTTGTTGAAAACACTAAATGTAAATAACAAAATGATATAGTATGATTGAGAAAACAAATCTGTGTCAATTCATTGTGTCAACAAAATGAAGAGTTATGCTGGAATATATTTTTCGTTGCGACGACCAAAAATTGCCAACGAAACAATTTTGCTGCCTTGACTTAAGTATTTTTCTGGGTGTAGGAGGCGAGATTTTGATGGCATGAACCCCTGTTTTGAATTCAAACTTGATGCGTATTGCCGTTTATCGGATAACAAGATCCCAAACTGCATTCTGTCAAGGGGTGGAGGCGAAGAGTAATTCGTAATTCGTAATTCGATTGAGTAAGAGTAAAAGAAGAAGATTTTTCATTTTACACTAACTTTGGTTTTTCATATCTCCAAAACTGTTGAACTGATTTCAATCAGATTAATAGAGCATGGGTACATGAGTAGGTTTTCTCGATCTTGATATTTTTTTTTTTTTTAATTTTTTTAGAAAAGATTCACTCCTTTCGTCCCTTCAATGTTCAACTTCTGGGGGTCAATTACGTAATTTTAGTTTTCACATTTCCCACCGTTCAAGCATTCTCAAATGTTTGCAAAGTTTAGTCAATCAATCAGAATGCTTGGATGCTGGAAAATGTGAAAAGTGAAATTACATAATGAACCCCCTGGTATCTCTCCTTTCCTTTCTCGCTCACCGACATAAAATCGGACGCAGTTGAAGTTTCGATGTTACCATCGCTGTCACTCTTTCGTCGGACATCTTCAGCTCAACGTTCACCTCCTAAGGATTTCACTCACGTCTGTAAAACTAATATTACTAACTACTGGTAATATAAATGTGACAATAACACGTCATGGAGCAATGGAAAGTGCAACTTTAATACCTGTTTACGTGTATAATGATAACAGCCAAGGGCAGAGAACGAACAGTACGTCCGTTTGAAAAAAAAATATAAAGTCCGAGATAAGATGCAATAAAATACTCTGATGAATATTTTTCCATGTATATTGGCTGTCGGTTGTACTGAAGAGTGAATCTTGGAAGGTGGTTTATTTTCGAGTAATTGAAAATTTGGAAATGTCACCTCGTGTTTCGTATCAGAATTATTCGATTATTCAAATTTTCTGAACTGTACGATTTTTCAATCCCCGCATCTAAAAAAAAAAAAACGACGTGTAGTTAAGATTATTTGCAACCCGTACTATCGGCTAGAAATATCGGGCATAAATAGTCTTCCGAATATTAATAAAACTCGACACGAACAAACGTGCAATTTTCTACGGTTTGATAGGCATTTGGTATTTCGTTTTACATTGGATTCGGTACGTAAAACAGAACCAACAGTTCATGTTCCCCAACAGTCAGAACAGAAGGTGAGTGATTAGTTCAGACAAAGAACTCGAATATAAATCGGTTTACTGTTGACTGAAATAATTGGTTACCAGAAATGCGAAGCTTTTTGTTGATGGTATTCCTAAGCTGCAAAAAATCTATTTACAAATACAAAAATAGAAAATGTCGGAGTCATAAATAAGAGCTTGGATCTTGATGTTTTATTTTGATCGCGTCAAGATCGATAAAAATCTAGTAGATTCGATCGATTGCATTTCATCAGCATCCGACTATAATTTGTTCAGTTATCATTTCTTGTATTGTTCTGCGAAGAATTACAATTTTTCGATATGTTTAATACTTTTATCGATTTGCAAATATACATGTCATTTTGCAAATTCATTATAATTGTAATATCGTAATGACGACTGTGAACTTTAAATACTATATCAAGCTACAAAGTTACCGAACAATAAATTCTTGAGCTATTGAAAGAATAACCATTTCACAATGATTTTCTGGTAAATGTGACGAAATAAAATTTCTCTCAGTGTCGCTGACGAGAAATGAAAATCGGTTTCATGCAGATGAGAAATTACGAACATTTCCAGCAGCAGCCATCTTGAGTTTGTATTTAAACTTGATCTATCATACGAACATCTTGAATGAAATTAATTTTACTTATTCAGCATCGAATATTTTTGCTTAAATAGAAGTTTTGTATAAAAGGTGTAATGAATTATTCTCAAAACACTTTCTCAATTTCATTTAATCGTTTAGTTAAATTATCCATACCTGTAATCAAATAGTAGACACGGTAATTTCACTGCAATAGAAGATTTCTTCATCATTTTGAAAAACAATTCAAGATATGAAATGACTAGCTCGGAAATTTTTTTTTTATCTCGATCCTTGTAATCTTACAGGTATGGAAAACGTGATTTATTAGCTATTTTTCTTTTCAACTTTTCAGTGAAACTAACTGTTGCATCTGATTTTGTATTTTTGTATCTGATTTACGTTTGTGCATACAATTATTGCTGAAAAATACCAAAACTGACGAGGGAATTGATCGTTGAAGAGACGGAGGACTATTCATTCCCAGATAGAAAATATAACATTATTGCCGGGTGAGAAGATTGTTTTTTTCTTCTTTTTTTTTTACACGTTTCTCACGATTTTCACTCGATACATTCTGCGTTAAAGGAAAAGTTTTCGGACGCTGCTACAGCGAACAAGATATTGAATTTATGGAGAAGGTGTATCGACTTGCAGTAAACTGAAAGATTTGGTGATCGAAAAAACGGGATACCAATTAGAACTATAATCGTAGAAATTCTCAACGCGCATCCGGCAAATTATTACAACTATGAACCGCTGATCGCTTTCGATGTCGCTAGAATTTAAGATCCTCCCTTGGCTATGGAAAATTAAATGACTCCTCTATGGATTTGGGAATGTATGCCCCGAAAGCCTATGATTGAATTTCATTGGGGTTCGTTTGATTCGAAAGTACGTGGATCAATTATCACTAACATCTTTTCTTCGTCGAAAACAATTCATAGAAATCATTATTCTTGACAAGATTCCGATACGTGAAGACACGACATTGACGTCACTTATCAATTCATTTGGCACGCGAATTGCCGTGAGATCGGAGACCAACTCAAGAATCAGGATATGATAAATTAGTTAGGTAACGTAATATCTCAATCACTTACGCAGTCAATACAATTTACGTACACATTATCAACAGAACAACGTCATGATTAACCATGGCAATCCCGAATTTTAGGTGCATACCTGAGCTATGCCAGAAAGAAACTGTGGGCTTTTACTTTTTAATCCGTATTTGTGGAAGCAGTGCAAAGCTCACGAAAAGATCTGCTTTAACCAAGAATTCCACAGCTCGTTGCGCAAGCTTTTCCCATTTCAATTGACGAAACTCGTACGATTCAGGACACAAATTGCACAGAAGCTTCTTGCCGATGAAAAGTTGGTATATTATGACTGATATATCATGCAAGTTCATTCAGAGTTTGAGATCCTTTACTTTTTGACGATTATTGTTTTTTTTCACATTAGCTGTACGGATGGTTCTATTAGTAAGAATTTCAGTCGAGAAAACATCGCGACTTCTGTCCGCCAAATTCGGATTTTTTCGAGCCAGCTTTGACACGTGTCGATTTGGTCTCAGATTACAAAGTTGCTGTGGAACCGCTGAAGAAATACCCAAACAGATTCAAGCATGCTGTTGTCTGACATCGCGATTGAAAACTGTTTGCACTTTCGTGACATTTTTATTCACAATTTTCCAAGATGTCTGCCGAGAATCTTTAAGACAGAGCAATCAGTTTTGGATGAGAAACTGAATGCGTTAACTTTTAAAATGACGGAACAATAATTGATTTCCGTTTAATTCATATACTTATCAAGTATATCCCAGACTTGGAGTTAATTTAGTTTCTTGAACTCCAAATTCTGCTGTATCGGTCGATGTGTATCAAGAAAGAGACGAAATTCTAATACTCACCGTTTATGGTAACAATGAAACAATCGATTGACAGATATTGTAAGTATTCATAATCAAGTCGTCAATATTTAATTCAAAAGAATTATATTTCAGCCGTCGAAACGAAACCAGATTTGGAACAATTATCTTCAATATTGAATGATAAAAATGCTAACGCTATTCACGTATTCACGTCAATTCGAGTCGTTTTAGTTTTTAAACAGAAACATGTATTGATAAAAATTGAATTGTGCAAAACGTGTTGAATTTTATCACAGCCGTATATTTAAATTTTTACAATCTAATCGAATCATACGTTGTACAAATTTCATAGAATTATAACGAGTTACATTTGTGACTATGAAATAAAAGAAGCAAGAAAAAAAATTAATATCGACGTATACAGATTAAAAATAATACAAGACGATCGTGATTCGGATTGATTTTCGTTTATCACACGCAACTGGTTTTCTTGTAAAGTTTCGTACCGACGCGACGGTTCCGTTTCAGCATGTTTATATTTTTCCGATCACTGCAATCAGAGGAAATGAGTGTTTCAAAAGCGCGTGCAGATACGGTCGGCAGCAGCGAGTCGCAGCCCCGCGTCGAACGAACACTGACATGGTCCCCTCCACCTGTAAAGATTCGAAACATCGTTATGATTGAATGCTTTGCCTCAGCGTACAATAATAGTAGTTAGACGTGATCAAAAGTATCGGTTGATATTGTCAACTTAGTGTGGTTGGAAACTATAAATATTAGTTTTCATCAAATTTTACTAATTCATAATCAATTCACAGTCAAATTTAATTGTGCACTGTATTTTCAAGAAGTTAATATAAACTTTTTCGCGCTACATATTGTATAAAATTTGTTCGGTGAAACTTGACTCCCTGTGCAATTTCATGAAAAAAAAAACCTGATTATGTGACGAAGTGTTTGATTCCGAAGAGAAAGAAACTCATTGTAAAAGAAAATAAAAGATTTCTAAACGGAGTACACAATACTTCATGTAATTCATTGAACGGATAGTTACAAGAAAAAAACACATGATTAGGGTACATATTAAATGATCGAATGATCAGAAATTCCGAGCTTCTGTGTCTCGCGTTTTTCCAACGATTCAATTTTCTTTTTTACACCGTGTAATAATATAGTCACCAAAAACAAAACTTTCAAAATCGACGTGTTGAGAATTTCGACAAGTATGACCGGTGTTGAACTGAGCCACTGGATAATGTCGAAGAAAACAAACTTTTGCGGCTTGTTGGTAATGGGATGTTTCTTCTCGGTGTTTTTATTCTTCGATGGGAAATACGGCAACCCTTCAATGTACGAAATGCAACCGTCTGCAGCCCTTCTCGAGTCAAAGAAAAATGTAAGTTAGGTCAGAAATCCTGACTGCGAATTAATTAGGTATAAGCTTTCTTGTTATCAAACACCAGTCGATCAGATACGTAAAGTATAACGACAAAATTTTATTATCCGGAAGTATTGATATGTTTACCAATTGATATGAGAATCAAACTGTCGAATCAGATTATATCTTAGAGCAATTGGTCGCTCGATAAGATATTTTGTAATTAACATGTACAGGTCTATACACATACATACGTATATATACAACAATTACATAAGCCAGAGTAATACAGAAATTAGTAACCATCTAATGCTACCAAATTATAAACAATTTTTCACTGATCTTGTCTGTACTTGAATTCCTGAATGTTCGTTTTTCCCCCAAAAAGTAAATGTCAGTGGAAAATAAATATAGCGTTTTTTCTTGTTTCAACTATTTCCAAACAGTTGATAATATTGAATTGATAAATCTTATTATTACGTTATTCTATGTACTGGCACCGTATCGATTAGTTAACCAAAAGGTTTTCCTCATAATCGTATAAATTTTACTTATTATTGATTAAATCCTTTTTAACGTTTTCGACAGTACTGCTGATCGGTTGGACTTGACAAAATAAATTATTCATTTCCGTGTACCCAGTGATCACCTGTTTAAATATCGTGTCGTTAAAATAAATCATTCGCCAGAGTTATGAAAGCTTCCATTGAAGTGAAAATGATAAATATTTGAGATTCAATAAAAGTGGACGTAAAATAGATGGTGATTATTTTTCAATCATTTCAATTTCAAATTGTTGTTGGGTGCTTTTGACTTTAAAAAAATGATTCTGTTGATTTACTTTCTTTTAGGCGGCGAAAACAGCAAAAACAATTATCATTATCATTGTTGTAAATTTGATCATTCAAAAATTGATCATTTTCATTTAATATTGAATATTATACTGATGTTACTGATGTACTGATTTCAATAAGTTGAAATTAATTACAAGCAGAAGTAGGGTATTATTATTAGAAAAAAAAATACCCCTGTATAAGAATATGGTATCTTCCGAATTGATTGTTTTGATTTCAGCCTTTCCGTGAGCATTTATTCTTATATTTATTCCAAGTGCCGCACATTATTATTTCAGAATACCACAGCTGATAAGAAACAACCTGATTCTGAGTCAAAGGATATCGAAAAAATCCTTAATATGCAGAGAGAATTGATCATAAAAGATATGCAGGGCTACGAATATCCCAATGGAAAATATAATATCAGTGCCAGGTGAGGAAGTTGTTTTCAACGACTGAATGTTTTCATATTTTTCACACGCTGCACTCTGTCATCCAAGAGCTTCCAAACCTTCCCAAGATTTTTAATTTGTAGAAAAGTAATATTACGTTGCAGCAAACTTGAGGATTTGGTGATGGAAAATAACGGAACACCGATCAGAAGTATAATTGTAACAACGTGGCGAAGCGGAAGCACATTTTTCGGCGATATTCTCAACGCACATCCGGCAGACTTTTATCACTTCGAGCCGCTGCTGGCTTTCGATGAAATTAAAATTCGCGGTCCTCCGTTAGCCGAAAAGGCTTTGAAATTGACCAAGGATCTGCTCAACTGTGAATATGGAGATCTAGGTAATTTTTATTTTAATGTTACATTCTTCAATATTCTTAGTATTTCTGAATCAGTACAGTATTTCTGAATGGGGCTATTGCGCCCATTTTTGTTGGAATTTTCTTTTTTCGTCATGCAGATCCAAAATAATTTATATAGTAATTCTAGAAGGCTAAGCAAACTTTCATTCTCAACTGCCTGATGACTGATTACTGCTTCGAGTCCTCGTAACAACTTAATTTCAATTCTCCGCTTGACGGCGAAAAGTTTGAAATCTCGTGACGCGTTTCAAGCAATTGGCCCCCCCTGTCTTGCCGACAAAAATATCGTCGCGGTATGATTTCTTCGACCAATAGGGATCAATTGTCTTGCGTATGCGCCGTATGTTTCTTATTCGCATGGGGAATGTTCGTTCCGATTCTGTATTTCAGATGAATATATTGAATACGGAAAAACGCATTCTTTGGTTTTTCATCACAACACGCATTTGTGGAAACAATGCCAAGCTCACAAAGGCCTGTGCTATAACCACAAATTCCTCAGCGCAATGTGTAAGCTCTTTCCATTCCAATCGATGAAATTTGTACGACTCAGGTTACAAGTTGCACAGGAACTTCTCGCGGAAGAAAAGTTCGTATATGGTTATTGGCAACCACGGTCTGACATTCTTCACTTCAATTTGTGCTGAACACGGCCGTTTTTCAGATTAGCCGTACGGATTGTGCTGTTGGTAAGAGATCCTCGCGGGATTTTTCAATCGAGAAGACATCACTACTGGTGTCAACCACATCCTGACTGTTCCGATCCAGCTTTGACGTGCGCGGATCTGATCTCAGATTACAAAGTTGCTGTTGAACTGCTGAAGAAATACCCAACTAGATTCAAGTATGCTGTTTTCTTGCATTGCAAAGATTTTTTTGTAAACGCAGAATGGTAACTGTACAAAAACATGTTTCAGTCCCCACATGCATCTAATGTAATACTATCGTATTGGAGTATCGAAACACGGCGTTGAACAAGCTTGCAATAACCGCTCACCAATTGATACTCATCGAATCTCATAAACGGACACCAAAATTTCCACATGATTGACGAAACTGCGAATCTTCTTATCATTCTTTCGATATTTCGTGAAATTATACTGCGATGACTTGTCTCTAGCTGTGTTCTATAAGTGAGTTTGGTGATAAAGTAACGTTATGTTTCGCAGGGTGATACGATACGAAGATCTTTCCCTGGATCCGTACAAACACGTTGAAGAACTTTATAAATTTTACGGACTCGATCTTCATCCGAGCACAAAGCAGTTTCTCGATTCTCATACGAAGGTCAAAAAGGGTAACACCATGAGTACTTTTCGAAATTCAGCAGCAACTCCGTTTCATTGGAAAACGGAATTAACGTTTGAGGAAGTGGAGGAAGTTCAGCAATCCTGCGCGACTGCAATGAAATACTGGGGTTACGTTCCGGCAATGAACGCTACTCATCAGAAGGAATTCAACCCCGTGAAAGAATATTTGCTCAAATTATGAAAGATTCGGTGAAATATATAGGGCTGTGATATTCGTTGCTCTTTGTACTCTATAATCGTGACAGACTGTTGCATCTCAGAGACTGACAAAATGAAATGGTTTCTTGTACTGTATCGAGGTTTCACCTCGTCGCATACACGGAGCATCTTTTTTGTATGACACGAAAAAAATTATTTGTGAAAATTACAACATTACAACACGCAACGAAGATTCTTTGTTCAATAACACGAACTATGCGTGTGAATGAGAACCAATTTTAGAAAACAAACCCAGTGCAGACAAAGCGGTGGTTTTTGCAAATTAGTTACTCACGTTAACTCAACCGTAACCACATTTTAGTTCACTACAACGGTGCCATAATTAAATTACTTACGAAAAGGAAAAGGTTGTTCACGTTTTCTACTGAGGAATCTTTTTAGATATTAAGCATTTATTTAGAAATCCCACGGTTTAAGTGCATATTTTCCAATCAAATCCAAGCCAAAAAAAAAATTGAGAATAAAATTTCGAATAGTCACATGGAAATAACAATAGCATATTAAAAATTGATAGTTTACTGTGGTAGATTCAATTATTCTATTGCAATTAGTACATCACTTACTCTTATACTGCAGTATACCGGAGTCTTCTTACACATTCAATATATCTATTCGCTCATCATCGAAAATTTAAGATGATCATGAACAATGTATAAACTCTACGCGTCAACACTTTCACTTCATTATATTATAACAACGGGGCAATCAAGAATGAAATAGCACCTAAACAAATATACGGGTTCGTGAGCAGAAATAAAGTGATCAAACAGGCACGAAATGATGATACAGGAAAATTCGTGTATATCACGTGAGCATATTTGATACGTTATTCCATGCGTGTTTCCCGTATTAAAGTATCCGTTGCTATGACGATCGAGTCTTTTGATGTCTTTTCCACATTCCAGAGGGACCAATTACTGGAAAAAAAGTCCTACAAAACGATTCTGAGGTGGAATTATTTCAATATCAAAGAGGAAATTCAACTATTTTTGAAAATCGGCTAAATTTCGACTACGAAAATCGAAAAAAGCAAGGTGTGTTTCAACCCCTTTGTATTTTTTCAGTCGACATTCAGCCGATTTAAAAAAATAGTTGAATTGTTTATCTGCGGCACTATGTGTGAACTTTGGGAGACATGCGTATCATCATCGGTCTATATAGAAATACTGTAAGATTGAGATATTATGGGCAGCAGAAAGTAGCACCAGCAGCAGCAATTCACTGAAAGTTGCTAACTTTGTTGCGACTTTCATCTCAAATTTTTGCTGCGTGAAGTCCGTGAACTATGTATTCATCCGAAAAGCAAAGCAGCAAACCTGAGACACTTTGCTGTGTCAAATCACTAGACGGATGTTAGTAACATCTAGTAAGTTACTAAGCTGCTGCTGCTTTTTTCTGCCTATGAAATCCCAGCTTAACGACGCGACGTAGAGATCAATGGATCTAGGCGTTACAAAGTAAAACAAACCGCCTCGTGAGCTTATGATGTGAATTAACATGCAGCGAAATTAAAAGTTTGGGAATAATGTTCGTGTTTATACATCAAATGCAAACCAAAATGCATGAAAAAAAGCTTCAGATCCCCAGAAACGCAGATATCCCATCAAAAAGAGTATAGAACCAACAGCAGAGAAAACAGGATGGAAATCTATCATTTTTTGGCTGAAACTCTTGATCCGTTGCTCGCAGCGTATTCGGACTACGCGGAATTGATTCCTTTCGCAAAATGACGTCAATATGGTGCATGTAGATATTGATTTCAGCATTGTTCAAAACCGTCGACATTTTCAGAAAAAAATCCATAGCATTTGCCTTGCTTTTTACTTCATCTCGGGGCAAACGCTTTTTGCCTTTAACTCGATTCAAATGACCTTTTTCAAACAAATTGAACACCGAGAATCGCCAAAACGGGATACCAAAGATCGTAGCACCAACAGCTCACAAAATACGAAGAAAATACAAAGGAATCAATTAATTCATTGATTTACTTCACTTTAGGTTACATCAGATAGTAACAATGCAATATCGTTTCCTGCATAGGGCCATTGCACTTGCACGCAGACCGGAGCTTAAACTCTACTTACAAACTAGAATAGAAAATACCTCGCATGACAGTTTTCATATTCTGTCTAGGATTATGTACATTGCACTTCTTCTTCCTCATATAATTATTAAATTTTTTATGTGACATTATATTCAATACTATATGGGCACTTGTTAAAGTACTAGACACTGACACGAGAACACTTAGTTTGTTATCCAGCTTTACTCTCTGAAAAGTTGGTGCAATTTTCTTTCTTTTCGACGGTTACTTTTGATCCTCAGCAAGCAATCGTGAGCCCTCTCAAGCAAGCAGATATGCATACGCAGGTAAAGTATTAACATCACAAGCAATCCATCAGTCAATTCCTGTTTTCAAGCGACCTCATCGACTCGGATGTTCTTCTGATACCAGAAGAAGTTTTCCGCTAAAATTTCACTAATTCGCTTAATACTAAATCAATGTAGCATATATGAAAGCGATCACATGTCTTCTTGAGCAAGTAGGCATGCCTTGAGACACACAGCATTGACATCACAAGCAGTCAATCAGTCAGTCCCTGTTCTTGGTCGCCCTACTAGGCTGAGATGCTCTCGTGATATAAGGACTAATTTTGCGCTAGAATTTCTCCGATTCGCCGAATTCTTAATGGTAGTTGCATATGAGCAAGCTATCACATGCCCTCTAGACCAAGCAGACATGCCTTGAGACACAGCATCGACAGCACAAGCAGCCAGCTCTACGCATAAAAGACATGAAAAAGAGCGTAGGACCTGCAGTCGAGGAAATATGTAGATAACAATCAGAGATTTATTCAATAATTTATTCAGATTCAGTTGGGGTTGGCGCGTGAAGCGCGCAGGGGCGAAGCCCCTAGTCGTACATAATATTGAAGTTCGAAACCAAAGTTTGGATGTTCGGATGTTCGGATGTTCAGAAAGTGACGTCACCCAAAATTTTTTTTCTCTTGACGACATTGATCTATAGTAATCGTCGACGACGAAAATCAGCTAGCCGAATTCCTCAGTCTGGAAACAACCGCGCAGAGGAGAAGACGTACGAGAATCGCGTTACGCAGATTTCGAGTACCGGGTTTTCTACCTCCTGGATCTTGCGCTCCAGATACGATACCTGGTGAAACTCGACTTCCAGGACAAGCGCTCCATAGTTTCTGCGCTCAAGGTCCACTACTTGGTGAAACTCGACTTCCAGGACAAGCGCTCCATGATTCTTGCGCTCCCGGTCGGCTACCCGGTGAAACTCAACTTCCAGGACAAGCGCTCCATGGTTCTTACGCTCCAGGTCCACTACCTGGTGAAACTCGACTTCCAGGACGAGCGCTCCGTAGTTTTTGCACTCAAGGTCCACTATCTGGTGGAACTTTACTTCCAAGACCAGCGCTTCGTGATTCCTGCGGAGGAGGTACGCGACCTGGTAAAACTCAACTTCCAAGACAAGCGCTCCGTAGTTTCTACACTCAAGGTCTACTACCTGGTGAAACTCGACTTCCAGGACAAGCGGTCCGCAGTTCCTGTGCTCCAGGTCCGCTACCTGGTGAAACTCGACTTCCGGTACAAGCGCTCCATGGTTCCTGCGCTCCAGGTCCACTACCTGGTGAAACTCCTGATAGGTAGGAGGAGGACAAGTAAGACGAGGAAAACAAGGTGGACGAGGAGGACAAGGATTTGTGCACGGTGAGTGAAACATTTTTATAATATTTAATGGCGATTGTAATCATATTTATTCCAAAATCCTTTAAACTTGTCATGTTTACAATGAATTATTTCAATTCATTTTTCGCGCAAGCAGAAATTCAGCAGCTATAAACGTGCTAATGAAATTCATTATATTATTAATTGATTAATCGATTATATTAATCCTTACACAATATTTTTGATGTGTCCTTGTACTGAAAATATTTATTACTATTCAAGGTGTAACCGGAGGTGGGTATTGGTGGTTGTTGGAGGTGGTTGAAGGTGGACGAGGAGGAGGACGAGGAGGACGAGGATTTGTGCTCGGTAAGTGAAAAATTTTTATGATATTTAATGGCGATTGTAATTATATTTATTCCAAAATTCTTTAAACTTGTCACGTTTATGATGAATTATTTCAATCCATTTTTCGCGCAAGCCTGAATTCAGTAGCTCTCAGTGCGCTAATAAAATTTCTATAATTTTCTCATAATCTTCTTGCTAAAATGTGTCACTTACAAAATTATATAAATCCTTACACAATATTTTTGATGTGTTCTAAACCTGAGCATATCGATTAGTATTCGAGTTATAATCCCAGGTGGTTAGCAGTGGTCGTTGGAGGTGGTTGGTGGTGGTTGAAGGTGATCGAGGTGAACGAGGAAGAGGCCTAAGAAAAGAAGGACGAGAATGACGAGGATTTGTGCACTGTGAGTTTAAAATTTACATAATATTTAATAGAATAGGAGTAGTAGGATCAGGAGGAGGATCGGAAGTAGGAGTGGGAGTAGGATTAGGAGTAGGAACAGAAGTAGAAGTGGAAGTAGGATCAGATGTAGGAGTGGGAGTGGGATCAGGAGTAGGATCACGAGTAGGATCAGAAGTAGGATCAGGAGAAGGATCACGAGTAGGATCAGGAGTAGAATCAGAAGTCGGACTGGTAGTAGGATCGGGAGTAGGATCAGGAGTAGGATTAGGAGTAGGATCAGGGATGGGTGTAGAAATAGGAGTAGAAGTAGGAGTAGGATCAGGCGTAGGATCAGGGGAAGGATCACGAGTAGGATAAGGAGTAGGATCAGAAGTAGGAGTGGTACTAGGATCAGGAGTAGGAACACGAGTAGGATCAGGGTCAGGACCAGGGATGGCTGTAGAAATAGGAATAGAAGCAGAAGTAGTGGAAATCGTCGGAGTTGGAGTAGGAGAAGGAGTAGGAGTAGAATTAGGAGTAGGATCAGGAATAGGAGTAGGATCAAGAGCAGAAGTAGGAGTAGAATCAGGAGTAGGAGTAGGAGTAGAAGTAGTAGTGTCACGAGCGCCGCATATTTACACCAAATATCATAAATCATGTCAGTTATTAATATCTTTAGAGACAAGGAAGCACAGCTCAAATATATTAGTTAATCTATATAAAATATTCATTATAAAACAGTTCGTGGCATAACCGAGCGCAACGGCGTGGTTGACGGACAGCAACGTCAGCGTCTCCGTGGCCGCCAGATCACGGGTGTAATCAACACCGGGATGAGGCGGTCGCGAGATCACGCGCTTCGAGGATGACCGTCGCGAGGCGAGCCACGCTCCAAGGGGTGTCGGACGAGCGAGCGAAGTCAGTCCCCGTTAGAGACAGCTAAGAACGACATCTACGGAACCCGGGCTTCTTCAGAGCTGCTGTGTGAAGAGTATCGGACTTAGAATCACCGACGATTAGAGCGAGAACACCTCTAATTCTACAAGCGGTATTCCAAAGCATCTCGCGTCGCGGCGTCAGTTTTTGAAGCTAGTAATAAGTGTTGAACCTCGAGCCACGAACTCCTTAGAGAAGTGTAGTGATAAGCGTATGTGAGTGTTACTATTGAGTATAATCGTGTGAGAGCGTGAGCCATTCAGATTGTAACCACCGAAAAGTGAGTAGTTGAATGAGTGGAAACAACTAGATTAAGAACATATTGTAAGCTTTCTTGTCTGGAATTTTCTCTTGCTTTTCCTTCATTTTGAGGTTTATCATAAAGGTTTCTAAAACCATAAATATCAAATCCTCCAATCCTATTCCCGGGAACGCCCTGTAGAGGACGATCACCGCCCGACCCACCAAAAAAATATAAACCTCTACGAACACCTAGAGGGTTAAGTCGTTGCATGCGAGACCGCTCCGCACGTGACAGTAGAAGGAGACTACCCTACCCTACCCTACTCAACACCTACCCTACCCCCTACCCTACCCTCCCCTGCCGCTATCATACCCTACCATACCCTTCCCGCCCCTACCCGCCACCTATACTTCTACTCCTACTCCTACTCCTACTCCTGATCCTACTTCTACTACGATCTTACTCCAACGCCTGATCCTACTCCTATTCCTACTCTCACTCTTGAACCTACTCCTGATCCTACTTCTATTCCTACTCCTACTGCTGATCCCACTTTTATTCCTACTCCTGATTCTGAATATCAATGTTATGGAATATATAGACTGCGTGTCGAATTGAATCCCATATCGAAACGAACAATTCATTTATTGTCATGTTATAGCCGATTATAGTAGATAATCTAGGATGTTTCCTAGAAAATTATAAAATTTATAGTATGCATCACGTATTAATCATGAATGAATCATATATATCAATGTCGTACATGGACCACGTATACATTTATACTTTTTGGTCTCTGCATCTTTATTACACGTGATCTATTTTTATTCATGATCTATGTATACGTCCTTCTCTCGGGTACCTAACTTTCATTGAATCACTGTTTTGCTACGCATTTTAGAAGATATTTATTTTCATTATTGATTTCTTGTACCGCCGACAAGTCGGTAAGTACACTCAGGCCAAGTACTGGCTTGAGCTTATCATGGCAAGGACTGTGTTACTCAAAAGTTGAATGCAGCTAGCATCGTGTCGTAATCAGGAACTCTCTGATGTCCTGTAATAAGTTCTCAACTCTACCATATTCAATGATGAGGCTAACCCCTTTGTATTCTCAGTGGATATTTTCGCAATTTTAAAAAGTGTGGGAATAAATTGATTCATGCACTATTCCGACGTAATTTGCGGAAGGAATCGATGAGGCACAGTCCCAATACGCTGCGATCAACGCATATAAAGTTACAGCCAAAAAAAGAGATCCTGTATTTTCGACATTTTTCAGCAGGTGTATTTTTCTCCTCAATTTCTCCTTCGTTGATCCCACGCTCTTTTCACTGCGTTTTCTGAGTTCTTTGGGGTCCAAATGGTCGGAAAAGCGTCATACGAATCAATTCTGAGACGAAAAACTTTTTGGTAAGAAAAAAAGGTAGGTTTGTATTTTTGGCGAAAATTTTTGCGATTTCGAAAAGTGCTGGAATCAATTCTTCCAGGCGCTATTCCGACGTAATTTTGCGAGAGAAATTGATTGGGCGCAGTCTCAATACGCTGCGATCAACGCATCGAAAGTTACAGCCAAAAAACAAAAACCTGAATTTTCGACATTTTTCAGCAGGTGTATTTTTCTCCTCAATTTCTCTTATGTTGATCTCACGCTCCTTTTGCTGCGTTTTCTGAGTTCCTTGGATTCCAAATGGTCGGAAATGCGTCAAACGAATTAATTCTGAGACGAAAACTTTTTTGGTAAAAAAAAAAGGAAGGTTAACCCCCTTTGTATTTTTGGCGAAAATTTTCGCGATTCTGAAAAGTGCTGGAATCAATTATTTCAAGCACTATTCCGACGTAATTTTGCGAGAGAAATCGATTGGGCGCAGTCTCAATACGCTGCGATCAACGCATCAAAAGTTACAGCCAAAAAACGAAAACCTGAATTTTCGACATTTTTCAACAGGAGTATTTTTCTCCTCAATTTCTCTCCTGTTGATCTCACGCTCTTTTTGCTGCGTTTTCTGAGTTCCTTGGATTCCAAATGGTCGGAAATGCGTCAAACGAATCAATTCTGAGACGAAAACTTTTTTGGTAAAAAAAAAAGGAAGGTTAACCCCTTTGTATTTTTGGCGAAAATTTTTGCGATTCTCAAAAGTGCTGGAATCAATTCTTTCAAGCACTATTCCGACGTAATTTTGCGAGAGAAATCGATTGGGCGCAGTCTCAATACGCTGCGATCAACGCATCAAAAGTTACAGCCAAAAAACGAAAACCTGAATTTTCGACATTTTTCAGCAGGTTTATTTTTTTTTTCAATTTCTCTCCTGTTGATCTCACGCTCTTTTTGCTGCATTTTCTGAGTTCCTTGGGGTTCAAATGGTCGGCAAAGCGTCATACGAATCAATTCTGTGACGAAAAATTTTATGGTAAACAAAAAAGGAAGGTTAACCCCTTTGTATTTTTGGCGAAAATTTTTGCGATTCTCAAAAGTGCTGGAATCAATTCTTTCAAGCACTATTCCGACGTAATTTTGCGAGAGAAATCGATTGGGCGCAGTCTCAATACGCTGCGATCAACGCATCAAAAGTTACAGCCAAAAAACGAAAACCTGAATTTTCGACATTTTTCAGCAGGTTTATTTTTTTTTTCAATTTCTCTCCTGTTGATCTCACGCTCTTTTTGCTGCATTTTCTGAGTTCCTTGGGGTTCAAATGGTCGGCAAAGCGTCATACGAATCAATTCTGTGACGAAAAATTTTATGGTAAACAAAAAAGGAAGGTTAACCCCTTTGTATTTTTGGCGAAAATTTTTGCGATTCTCAAAAGTGCTGGAATCAATTCTTTCAAGCACTATTCCGACGTAATTTTGCGAGAGAAATCGATTGGGCGCAGTCCCAATACGCTGCGATCAACGCATCGAAATTTACAGCCAAAAAACAAAAACCTGAATTTTCGACATTTTTCAGCAGGTGTATTTTTCACCTCAATTCCTCTTCTGTTGATCTCACGCTCCTTTTGCTGCGTTTTCTGAGTTCCTGGGATTCCAAATGGTCGGAAACGCGTCAAACGAATTAATTCTGAGACGAAAACTTTTTTGGTAAAAAAAAAAGGAAGGTTAACCCCTTTGTATTTTTGGCGAAAATTTTTGCGATTCTCAAAAGTGCTGGAATCAATTCTTTCAAGCACTATTCCGACGTAATTTTGCGAGAGAAATCGATTGGGCGCAGTCTCAATACGCTGCGATCAACGCATCTGAAGTTACAGCCAAAAAACTAGAACCTTTGTTTTCAACATTTTTCAGCAGGTGCTTTTCCGCTCGCCGTTTCTCCCCTGTTGGTCCTACGTTTTTTTTGCTGCGTTTTCTGAGTTCCTGAGGGTCCAATTAGTCAGGTAAGGGTCATTCAAATCGAATCTGAGACCAAAAACTTTCGGCTCCAAAAATGGAGAAAAAGTAAGGCTGACCCCTTTGAATTTTTGGCGAAAATTTTCGCGATTTTAAATAGTGCTGGAATGAATTCCTTCATGCACTATTCCGACGTAATTTTGCGAGAGAAATCGATCGGGCGCAGTCCCAACACGCTGCGATCGACGCATCGAAAGTTACAGCCAAAAGACAAAACCTATGATTATATGAATCCTTACGTAATGTTTTTGATGTGTTCTCATACTGAAAATATTTATCGCTATTCCAGGTACAACCCGAGGTGGTTATCGGTGGTTGTTCGAGGTGGTTGGCGATTGTTGGAGGTGGTCGGAGGTGGACGAGGAGGAGGACGAACTGAACTGAGTCTCAAAGCCCTGTTGACATAAAAGCAGCTATTCGACAGAAATTATAGTTTATAGTTTACACAGCCCATTGCATGATATTTCGTTATAAATACATATGTTTCAATGTATTTAGGAATAATTTATCAAATATACAGAGGTCATGTGCAAATAATAAATGAATTGTTTCGACCGCAGTTTGATGTATTCATTAGAGCTTTGATAATAAATTTAAGCTTTGTTACTTCTTTTATTTTATTATGGATAATCAAAAACATTTCCGACTATTCGTGCTGTAGAAGCATGGGGATTCAACCAAATGTAGCAAAAGATTAGAAACAGTGTATGTAGAGTACGGGTATTTTTCTAATAATGCAAATAGAATAGAATACCACGCCTTGCGAATTAGCTTTCCAGACAGGGATGAATGATGAATTTTAAGGACTGCATTATCGTTGTTGAATACTCTATGGCTCATGGGAAAAGAAAATCTGTAACGATAAAATTGATGCACCGGATCATCGTCGATTTTAACTTTTGAAATGTCCTACCATTTTCGAACACCTCCTACCTCCTCCTGCCACCTCCGACCATCAATGGCCACTTTCGACCACCCCCTATCACCTTCTGCCAGCGCCGACCACCTCCTACCATTTCCGAACACCTCCAACCATCCTATTTACCTATATTACTAGATTAGCTATGATATGCAAAGAGAAGAATTATTCATTTCGAAATGGGATTCTATTCGACGCACGCTCGATGTATTCCATAACATCAGTATTCATAATTATTTCAACAACTTTTCATTTGCTCTCTCGATCTTAAATTTTCATAGGCATAGAATCGAAACGCTGTTTTAGCTGGTCGCAAGTGAAGCATCTGCGTTGGGTGGAGGAGCGGAATTGTTTTTCGAAAAGTATTCTGATGGAAAAAAATTCAGAGTAACTGCAATACATAACGGATGCGCTAATTCTGAACGAGATGAAACGGATGCTTCGTATATGAGACAGTATTTAACACTGCGTAGTGATTTAAAGACCTAGAAACATAATAGGGAGAGAAGGAACGACGCTTCTCAACACTTCGAGTGTATTTTAACACACATTTGAAAGATACGAGCGAAATTTTTCATCATCCAACTGTCGCAGAACGGCAGCGTTATTAGTCAACGGCTGACCATCGAAGGGCCTGGCCGCTTGAGTCTGGAATCGGCAGGAGAGATGAAGTGTGTATTTCTCGTATGAAACGTGAAAACTAAAAGCATTATACATCATATCATATCATCATACACCGTACACCATACATCATACATCGTACATCATACATCATACATCATCATACCTAGTATTACAGTTCGAAACCAAAGTTTGAATTTTCGGATGTTCGGAAAGTGACGTCACCAATCTAAAATCGGCTAGCCAAGTTCCTCAGTCGGGTAACAACCGCGCAGTAGAGCGGACCGTTGAGAGTCGCGCTCCGCAAATTTCGAGTACCGGGTTCTCAACCTCTCGGATCCAGCGCTTCGGGTCCGCTACGTATTTCGAGTACCGGGTTCTCAACCTCCCAGATCTCGCGCTTCGGGTCCGCTACGCGGTGAAACTCGACTTCCAGGATAAGCGCTCCGTGGTTCCTGGTTCACGTTTACAATAAATTATTTCAATTCGTTTTTCGCGCAACCCCAAATTCGGTAGCTGTCAGTCCGCTAATAAAATTTCTCGACTTCCAGGATAAGCGCTCCGTGGTTCCTCGTTCATGTTTACAATAAATTATTTCAATTCGTTTTTCGCGCAACCCCAAATTCGGTAGCTGTCAGTCCGCTAATAAAATTTCTCGACTTCCAGGATAAGCGCTCCGTGGTTCCTGGTTCACGTTTACAATAAATTATTTCAATTCGTTTTTCGCGCAACCCCAAATTCGGTAGCTGTCAGTCCGCTAATAAAATTTCTCGACTTCCAGGATAAGCGCTCCGTGGTTCCTCGTTCATGTTTACAATAAATTATTTCAATTCGTTTTTCGCGCAACCCCAAATTCGGTAGCTGTCAGTCCGCTAATAAAATTTCTCGACTTCCAGGATAAGCGCTCCGTGGTTCCTGGTTCACGTTTACAATAAATTATTTCAATTCGTTTTTCGCGCAACCCCAAATTCGGTAGCTGTCAGTCCGCTAATAAAATTTCTCGACTTCCAGGATAAGCGCTCCGTGGTTCCTCGTTCATGTTTACAATAAATTATTTCAATTCGTTTTTCGCGCAACCCCAAATTCGGTAGCTGTCAGTCCGCTAATAAAATTTCTATAACTTTATAATCTTCTCATAATCTTTTTGGTAAAATATGTCGATAAAAAAATTATATCAAACCTTACACATTATTTTTGATATGTTCTCACGCTGAAAATATTTATTAGTATTCGAGGTATAACTCGAGGTGGTTGGCGGTTTTCGTTGGAGGTAGTTAGGGGTGGATGCGGGTAATCTCGGTGATTCAGGAGGAGGGGGACGAGGATTTGTGCTCGGTGAGTAAAACACTTTCATAATATTTCACGGCAATTGTAATTATATTTCATCTGAAATATTACAAACTTGTCACGTTTACAATAAATTATTTCAATTCGTTTTTCGCGCAACCCCAAATTCGGTAGCTGTCAGTCCGCTAATAAAATTTCTCGACTTCCAGGATAAGCGCTCCGTGGTTCCTCGTTCATGTTTACAATAAATTATTTCAATTCGTTTTTCGCGCAACCCCAAATTCGGTAGCTGTCAGTCCGCTAATAAAATTTCTCGACTTCCAGGATAAGCGCTCCGTGGTTCCTGGTTCACGTTTACAATAAATTATTTCAATTCGTTTTTCGCGCAACCCCAAATTCGGTAGCTGTCAGTCCGCTAATAAAATTTCTCGACTTCCAGGATAAGCGCTCCGTGGTTCCTCGTTCATGTTTACAATAAATTATTTCAATTCGTTTTTCGCGCAACCCCAAATTCGGTAGCTGTCAGTCCGCTAATAAAATTTCTATAACTTTATAATCTTCTCATAATCTTTTTGGTAAAATATGTCGATAAAAAAATTATATCAAACCTTACACATTATTTTTGATATGTTCTCACGCTGAAAATATTTATTAGTATTCGAGGTATAACTCGAGGTGGTTGGCGGTTTTCGTTGGAGGTAGTTAGGGGTGGATGCGGGTAATCTCGGTGATTCAGGAGGAGGGGGACGAGGATTTGTGCTCGGTGAGTAAAACACTTTCATAATATTTCACGGCAATTGTAATTATATTTCATCTGAAATATTACAAACTTGTCACGTTTACAATAAATTATTTCAATTCGTTTTTCGTGCAAGCACATATTCAGTAGCTACGAATAATCTCATACAATTTATTATATTATTAATTAATTATTTAATCAATTACTCAATTATATTAATCCTTACACAATATTTTCAATGTGTTCTTATACTGAAAATATTTATTACTATTCAAGGTATAACCTGAGGTGGTTGAAGGTGGTCGGAGGTGGACGAGAAGGAGGACGAGGAGGACGAGGATTTGTGCTGGGTGAGTAAAACACTTTTATAATATTTGATGGCAATTGTAATTATATTTCATCTGAAATATTACAAACTTGTCACGTTTACAATAAATTATTTCAATTCATTTTTCGTGCAAGCACATATTCAGTAGCTATGAATAATCTTATACAATTTATTATATTATCAATTAATTAATTAATATTCTTATAATATTTGATGGCAATTGTAATCATATTTCATCTGAAATATTACAAATTTGTCACGTTTACAATAAATTATTTCAATTCATTTTTCGTGCAAGCACATATTCACTAGCTATGAATAATCTTGTACAATTTATCATATTATTAATTAATTGATTAATTACATTAATCCTTACACAATATTTTTGATGTGTTCCTATACTAAAAATATTCATTACTATTCCAGGTATCACCCGAGGTGGTCGGAGGTGGACGAGGAGGAGGACGAGCTGGACGAGGAGGAGGACCAGGCGGACGAGGAGGAGGCGGGGTGGGTCGTGGGAGAGGACCTCTCCTCTCCTCAGAGGAGGGGAGGGGGAGGGGCAGGGAAGGGGGAGAGGTGGGCGGGGAGGGGGAAGGGCCGGGAAGGGAAGGGGCGGGGAGGGGAGGGTGGCGGGAGGGGAGGGGGGAGGGCGGGCGGGTGGGTGGGAGGGAGGGAGGGAGGGAGGGAGGGAGGGAGGGCGGGAGGGCGGGAGGGAGAGAGTGGAGGACGGATGTCGATGCGAGCCCGTTAGAGTTAATGGAGCAGTACACACCCCCCCCCTCCCGCGCCCACCCTCCCTCCCTCCCGCCCGCCCTCCCTCCCCCCCTCCCCTCCCGCCGCCCACCCAGCCCTCCCCTTCCCTTCCCTTCCCTTCCCGTCCCGTCCCGTCCCTTCCCCCTCCCCGCCCACCTCTCCCCCTTCCCTGCCCCTCCCCCTCCCCTCCTCTGAGGAGAGGAGAGGTCCTCTCCCACGACCCACCCCGCCTCCTCCTCGTCCGCCTGGTCCTCCTCCTCGTCCAGCTCGTCCTCCTCCTCGTCCACCTCCGACCACCTCGGGTGATACCTGGAATAGTAATGAATATTTTTAGTATAGGAACACATCAAAAATATTGTGTAAGGATTAATGTAATTAATCAATTAATTAATAATATGATAAATTGTACAAGATTATTCATAGCTAGTGAATATGTGCTTGCACGAAAAATGAATTGAAATAATTTATTGTAAACGTGACAAATTTGTAATATTTCAGATGAAATATGATTACAATTGCCATCAAATATTATAAGAATATTAATTAATTAATTGATAATATAATAAATTGTATAAGATTATTCATAGCTACTGAATATGTGCTTGCACGAAAAATGAATTGAAATAATTTATTGTAAACGTGACAAGTTTGTAATATTTCGGATGAAATATAATTACAATTGCCATCAAATATTATAAAAGTGTTTTACTCACCCAGCACAAATCCTCGTCCTCCTCGTCCTCCTTCTCGTCCACCTCCGACCACCTTCAACCACCTCAGGTTATACCTTGAATAGTAATAAATATTTTCAGTATAAGAACACATTGAAAATATTGTGTAAGGATTAATATAATTGAGTAATTGATTAAATAATTAATTAATAATATAATAAATTGTATGAGATTATTCGTAGCTACTGAATATGTGCTTGCACGAAAAACGAATTGAAATAATTTATTGTAAACATGAACGAGGAACCACGGAGCGCTTATCCTGGAAGTCGAGAAATTTTATTAGCGGACTGACAGCTACCGAATTTGGGGTTGCGCGAAAAACGAATTGAAATAATTAATTGTAAACATGAACCAGGAACCAC
This sequence comes from Neodiprion fabricii, assembly GCF_021155785.1. Classification (NCBI taxonomy): domain Eukaryota; kingdom Metazoa; phylum Arthropoda; class Insecta; order Hymenoptera; family Diprionidae; genus Neodiprion; species Neodiprion fabricii. Next base: position 18,378,136 of record NC_060243.1, read on the forward strand.
GGAGCGCTTATCCTGGAAGTCGAGAAATTTTATTAGCGGACTGACAGCTACCGAATTTGGGGTTGCGCGAAAAACGAATTGAAATAATTTATTGTAAACATGAACGAGGAACCACGGAGCGCTTATCCTGGAAGTCGAGAAATTTTATTAGCGGACTGACAGCTACCGAATTTGGGGTTGCGCGAAAAACGAATTGAAATAATTTATTGTAAACATGAACGAGGAACCACGGAGCGCTTATCCTGGAAGTCGAGAAATTTTATTAGCGGACTGACAGCTACCGAATTTGGGGTTGCGCGAAAAACGAATTGAAATAATTTATTGTAAACATGAACGAGGAACCACGGAGCGCTTATCCTGGAAGTCGAGAAATTTTATTAGCGGACTGACAGCTACCGAATTTGGGGTTGCGCGAAAAACGAATTGAAATAATTTATTGTAAACATGAACGAGGAACCACGGAGCGCTTATCCTGGAAGTCGAGAAATTTTATTAGCGGACTGACAGCTACCGAATTTGGGGTTGCGCGAAAAACGAATTGAAATAATTAATTGTAAACATGAACGAGGAACCACGGAGCGCTTATCCTGGAAGTCGAGAAATTTTATTAGCGGACTGACAGCTACCGAATTTGGGGTTGCGCGAAAAACGAATTGAAATAATTTATTGTAAACATGAACGAGGAACCACGGAGCGCTTATCCTGGAAGTCGAGAAATTTTATTAGCGGACTGACAGCTACCGAATTTGGGGTTGCGCGAAAAACGAATTGAAATAATTTATTGTAAACGTGAACCAGGAACCACGGAGCGCTTATCCTGGAAGTCGAGAAATTTTATTAGCGGACTGACAGCTACCGAATTTGGGGTTGCGCGAAAAACGAATTGAAATAATTTATTGTAAACGTGAACCAGGAACCACGGAGCGCTTATCCTGGAAGTCGAGAAATTTTATTAGCGGACTGACAGCTACCGAATTTGGGGTTGCGCGAAAAACGAATTGAAATAATTTATTGTAAACATGAACGAGGAACCACGGAGCGCTTATCCTGGAAGTCGAGAAATTTTATTAGCGGACTGACAGCTACCGAATTTGGGGTTGCGCGAAAAACGAATTGAAATAATTAATTGTAAACATGAACCAGGAACCACGGAGCGCTTATCCTGGAAGTCGAGAAATTTTATTAGCGGACTGACAGCTACCGAATTTGGGGTTGCGCGAAAAACGAATTGAAATAATTTATCGTAAACATGAACGAGGAACCACGGAGCGCTTATCCTGGAAGTCGAGAAATTTTATTAGCGGACTGACAGCTACCGAATTTGGGGTTGCGCGAAAAACGAATTGAAATAATTTATTGTAAACATGAACGAGGAACCACGGAGCGCTTATCCTGGAAGTCGAGAAATTTTATTAGCGGACTGACAGCTACCGAATTTGGGGTTGCGCGAAAAACGAATTGAAATAATTTATTGTAAACGTGAACCAGGAACCACGGAGCGCTTATCCTGGAAGTCGAGAAATTTTATTAGCGGACTGACAGCTACCGAATTTGGGGTTGCGCGAAAAACGAATTGAAATAATTTATTGTAAACATGAACGAGGAACCACGGAGCGCTTATCCTGGAAGTCGAGAAATTTTATTAGCGGACTGACAGCTACCGAATTTGGGGTTGCGCGAAAAACGAATTGAAATAATTTATTGTAAACGTGAACCAGGAACCACGGAGCGCTTATCCTGGAAGTCGAGTTTCACCGCGTAGCGGACCCGAAGCGCGAGATCTGGGAGGTTGAGAACCCGGTACTCGAAATACGTAGCGGACCCGAAGCGCTGGATCCGAGAGGTTGAGAACCCGGTACTCGAAATTTGCGGAGCGCGACTCTCAACGGTCCGCTCTACTGCGCGGTTGTTACCCGACTGAGGAACTTGGCTAGCCGATTTTAGATTGGTGACGTCACTTTCCGAACATCCGAAAATTCAAACTTTGGTTTCGAACTGTAATACTAGGTATGATGATGTATGATGTATGATGTACGATGTATGATGTATGGTGTACGGTGTATGATGATATGATATGATGTATAATGCTTTTAGTTTTCACGTTTCATACGAGAAATACACACTTCATCTCTCCTGCCGATTCCAGACTCAAGCGGCCAGGCCCTTCGATGGTCAGCCGTTGACTAATAACGCTGCCGTTCTGCGACAGTTGGATGATGAAAAATTTCGCTCGTATCTTTCAAATGTGTGTTAAAATACACTCGAAGTGTTGAGAAGCGTCGTTCCTTCTCTCCCTATTATGTTTCTAGGTCTTTAAATCACTACGCAGTGTTAAATACTGTCTCATATACGAAGCATCCGTTTCATCTCGTTCAGAATTAGCGCATCCGTTATGTATTGCAGTTACTCTGAATTTTTTTCCATCAGAATACTTTTCGAAAAACAATTCCGCTCCTCCACCCAACGCAGATGCTTCACTTGCGACCAGCTAAAACAGCGTTTCGATTCTATGCCTATGAAAATTTAAGATCGAGAGAGCAAATGAAAAGTTGTTGAAATAATTATGAATACTGATGTTATGGAATACATCGAGCGTGCGTCGAATAGAATCCCATTTCGAAATGAATAATTCTTCTCTTTGCATATCATAGCTAATCTAGTAATATAGGTAAATAGGATGGTTGGAGGTGTTCGGAAATGGTAGGAGGTGGTCGGCGCTGGCAGAAGGTGATAGGGGGTGGTCGAAAGTGGCCATTGATGGTCGGAGGTGGCAGGAGGAGGTAGGAGGTGTTCGAAAATGGTAGGACATTTCAAAAGTTAAAGTCGACGATGATCCGGTGCATCAATTTTATCGTTACAGATTTTCTTTTCCCATGAGCCATAGAGTATTCAACAACGATAATGCAGTCCTTAAAATTCATCATTCATCCCTGTCTGGAAAGCTAATTCGCAAGGCGTGGTATTCTATTCTATTTGCATTATTAGAAAAATACCCGTACTCTACATACACTGTTTCTAATCTTTTGCTACATTTGGTTGAATCCCCATGCTTCTACAGCACGAATAGTCGGAAATGTTTTTGATTATCCATAATAAAATAAAAGAAGTAACAAAGCTTAAATTTATTATCAAAGCTCTAATGAATACATCAAACTGCGGTCGAAACAATTCATTTATTATTTGCACATGACCTCTGTATATTTGATAAATTATTCCTAAATACATTGAAACATATGTATTTATAACGAAATATCATGCAATGCGCTGTGTAAACTATAAACTATAATTTCTGTCGAATAGCTGCTTTTATGTCAACAGGGCTTTGAGACTCAGTCAAGTTGGATCTCGATTTTTGCCATCGTATGTAGGACATTGGGTTACAAGAACAAATGCGAATCACGAAGAACTCTGTATTAAAGATAAGGATATTTTAGTTCAAGTATATCTATACACAGAAATCCGTATGAGAATATACTAAAACCTCTGTGTTTATTGTAAAAATCTAGTTTCAAACATGTGCATATATGTATATACACATGCATAAGTATATATATACATATATACACATACATGTACATAAATAATTGCCAAGAAATTAGAAACACTCGCAACTTGTCGCAAATAGAGTAAAACGTAAGGTTAATAATATACAAATTACACAAGCGCACTATAAAACATGGCAAGGGTAATCCTAGTACAGTGATTGTATAAACTGAAGAAATATACATTTACATATATATAATATAAATTAATAGTCTGGAAAAGAGTATTTAGAGAGCTTATCTAATTCCGATCTTGTCACAATAGATCATTAACATAATCATTATACGGTTAAAGCTGTATTAGCTACAGTCACTATTGGAGATAATATTTTTTATCCATTTTTATAGTTATTTAATTTCTTGTACAACAATTTTTGAAATTTCACCGCAAAATGCCCAACGAGTTCTCGTAGTGCAAATACGAGTCCAATCACCTTACAGATGGCATCACATTGATTTTTGCCTTCTCGCGTCGAGTTATAAATACAGAGAAATCTCAATGAGAGCTCATTTCTACAAGATTTATTGTAGTGCTGTATTCGTAGCTGTACCTGTTATTCTATATTATAAACTGTTCTATATTTTCAACATACAGCACAACAATGGCTGAAAGCACAATGGCAAGAAGAGAGGAGCAATTTGCATCTTAATAAATCTTTTCTTCTTTATACGTAGCACAGCGATGTCACGTCGGAGGATATGTACTAGTGGATCACTAGGTGGGGCACAGAACTGAAACATAATTATGTTGAAAATCTTTAACATCTCATACAGAAAGTTGGTACGTTGCCAGACCTTATATACCAACAATGAATATTCATGGAGGCTATATTCATAAATACTTACAAAAGTAAGCTAATATTAATAATAATAATACTCAGCCATTAAAGTTTCGCTGAGCGCTCCGACCAAGGATTCCATTTCACCGAGAAGCTCTGTTAATTGGCCAGTTGACAGCGGACGCAGTTCTGAAATCAATTGTCAACATGAAATTCCAACTTCAATCAAGACCGTGCAAACATAGATGTTTTGATACAAGTGAAGACAAGGTGATATTAGTATACAAGTTAAAAATTCTTGATCTTATTACTTTCTTCGTAGAATGGTGATCCTAGAACCCCCTTACTTCTTTCCAAAGTTTCATCCACATTCAGAAGAGATCCTTCGGAGTTAGCAGACCGTTCCATTGACGGACTTTCCTGCAATGCGGAATATTAAAAATTAGTTATATCTTGCAATTACAACGTTAAAGAAAAATGATTAAGATATAAGCGCCAGTTAAGAAAGTTCCTGACTAAAATTACTCTGAGTAAATAATATGATTTAAAAAGAGCAGAAAGAGGCGGCAGGGTGTGGTAGGAGGTGAACGGAGATGGTTGGCGGTGTTTGGTGGGGGCAGGAGGGGGTAGGAAGTGTTTGGCGGTGGTTGGAAGTGAGCGGTGGTGGTCGGGGAAGTCGAGAACGACGAGGACAACGAGGCGGCAGAGGAAGAAGAGGACAGGGACGAGGTGGACGAAGAGGACGAAGGTGGTCGGAGATGGGAGGAGGTGGTTGACTACTTCTGATACTAATTCTTCTCCTGATCCTACACCTACTCTTGATTCTTCTCCTATTTGTACTTCTACTGCTACTCCTACTCCTACTCCTGATCCCACTTCTCATCCTACTCCTACTCCTACTACCACTCCTGATCCTATTCCTGATCCTACTCCTACTCCTCCTTCTGATCCTACTCCTATTCCTACTCCTGATCCTACTCCTGATCCTGATCCTACTTCATCGAATATTCTAAAAATGTTGAACTCACCGAGCACAAATCCTTGTCTTCCTTGTCCACCTTGTTCTCCTAGTCTTCCTCGTCCATCTCCGACCACCGCCTACCACCTCCAACAACCACCGATAACCACCTCAGGTTATTCCTGGAATAGTGATAAATATTTTCAGTATAAGAACACGTCAAAAATATTGTGTAAGGATGAGTATAATAGATCAATTAATCAATAATATAATACATTTTATTATCGCATTTATAGCAACTGAATTTGTGCTTGCACGAGAAGTGAATCTAAATAATTTATTGTAAACGCGACAAGTTTGAAAAATTTCAGATGAAATATAATTACAATTGCCATTAAATATTGTAAAAATGATAAACTCACTGAGCACAAATCCTCGTCCTCCTGGTTCACCTTGTTCTCCTCATCTTCCTCGTCCTTCTCCTCGTCCACCTCCGACCACCTCCAACCACCGCCAACCACCTCCCATAACCACCGACAATCACCTCGGTTTATACCTTGAATGGTAATAAATATTTTCAGTATAAGAACACATCAAAAATATTATGTAAGGATGAGTATAGTTAATTAATTAATTAATAATATAATACATTTTATCAGCGCATTGATAGCTACTGAATTTGGACTTGCGCGAAAAATGAATTGAAATAATTCATTGAAAATATGAAAGGTTTGACAAATTTTATATAAAATGTAATTACAATTGCCATTAAATATTATAAAAATGTTTTACTCACCGTGCAGAAATCGTCGTTTTCCTAGTCCACCTTGATCTCCTCGTTTTCGTCGTTCTTCTCCTCCTTATCCACCTCTTGTCCCTGAAGTCGAGTGTCACCTGGTAGCGGACCTGGAGCGCAGCAACCACGGAGCATTTGTCCTAGAAGTCGAGTTTCGCCAGGTAGCGGATCTGGAGCGCCAAAGCTACGGAGCGCTCGTCTTAGAAGTCGAGTTTCGCCAGGTAGCGGACCTGGAGCGCCGAAACTACGGAGCGCTCGTCCTGGAACTCCAGGTGCACGAGGAAGCGGACCCGGAGCGCAGGATCCAGGAGGTAGAGAACCCGGCACTCAAAATCTGCAGAGCGCGATTTTCATACGCCCGCTCTACTGCGCGGTTGTTTCCAGACTGAGGAATTCGGCTAGCTGATTACCAGAAAAAAAAACTTTGGATGACGTCACTTTCTGAACATCCGAACATCCAAACTGTGGTTTCGAACATTAATACAATACATGATGTATGATGTACGATGTATGATATGAGAAGACGTATAATGATTTTAGTTTTCATATCACAGACAAGAAATACGCACGTTATTTTTCTAGCTGATTTAAGCGGCTAGGCCGTTCGATCAGCCTTTGACTCAAGATATATTCTTCAGTTAACGGGTCAGCTAATAACGCTGCCGTTCTGCGACAGTTAGATGATAACAATTTTTGCTCATACCTTTCAAATGTGTGTCAAAATACACTCGAAGTTTCAAGAAGCTTTGTTCTTTCTCTTCCTATCAAAAAAAAAGAATCGCCGACAATCACCTTTTTAGGTTTGCCAAATCAGGACACTGCATTAAATACTGTCTCAAATACGGAGCATCCGTTTCATCTTGATCAAAATTAGCGCATCCGTGATGTATCACAGTTACTCTGAATTTTTCTCCAAACGAACACATTTCGAAAAACAATTCTGCTTATCTACCCAACGTAGATACTTCACTTGCGACTAACTGAAATAGCGTTTCGATTCTATGCCTACGAAAATTCAAGATCGAGAGAGCAAATGAGAAGTTTTCGGAATAGTTATGAATAATAATGTTTTAGAATACATAGAGCAGCAGGGTGTCGAGGAGGGCGAAGAAGGACGAAGGTGTTCGGTGGTGGTCGGAGGTGGTTGGAGGTGTTCGGAAATGATAGGAGGTGGTCGGCTCTGGTAGGAGGTGGTAGGAGGTAGTAGAAGGTGGTCGGCGATGGCGGTAGGAGTCGGCAGGGGGTGGTAGGAGGTGTTTGTCGGTGGCAGGAGGTGGCTGGAAGGTTTGGAGGCGGCTGGAGGGGTAAGGAAGCGTTTGGTGGTGGTTGAAAATGATCGGTGGCGGTCAAGCAGGATGAGGACGACGTGGGATACGACGGCGGCGCGGCGGAGGCGGACGTGGACTAGGTGGACAAGGACGATGGTGGTTCGCGGCGCTCCGAGGTTATTACGGCGGTTGGCGGTGGACGCGGTTACGCGTCTTCTTACGGGGATGATTGAGCTGATCGACATTTCTAAGTAGCAGTCGACAAGTAGTCTTACGTACTAACTTTGTACTGACTCAATCTCAAGCTTCCATACCAACACTACTTTCGCTGCTACGAATGTTGGTGCGAGCCCGTTAGGTAGAGTCGATAGTGCAGAACCCTCCTACGTTCCCAGGCCCACTGGGCCCACTTGCCCGCCGTAAACTAGTCACAAAAATTTACCGAGGGATATCCGTCTTTATATTCTTCAGTCAACGGTAGTTATCAATCCTTTCGAAATAATAAGGAGAAAAATAATCAGCAAACAGCAACAGTGAGTTTTAAATAATGGATGAGGTTTACGGATTCTACAACAAGACCAGTTCTGAGACGCTGGACTTGGCAAAATACTTCAAAGAATACAACGATCTAACTAATCTCAAAAGTTTGGCAGAACTAAGGTCAAACAGAAATGAAAAAGCTGGGATTCTCGAAATAATGCAGATGGATGTAAACGATGAAGACTTCGCAGTTTTATCCGAATATTGCAGGTAATCAAATGCAATTTGAATGGTTAGAATCCTTAAATGTAACTTGCCCTAATCTTGTTCAAAATTTACTGCCAACACTAATCCACTGAAATTTCATAGAGTTCAGTGCACTAATCTAACCCAATGTAAGATCTAACTTGATTCTAACTTATCCCGATTCGAAAATTAACCCAATTCTAACCTAACGTGATACAACATCTTACTCCTATCTAACCTGAACTAATATTAAATTTAACTTCAGAGCAATTTAGTTTCCTAGATTAATCAAGAAATGATTGAATAGCTTGAATAAAATTGCAATGAAATTTTTCGATAGTAAACATCATTTAGTGACAACAATATTGTTTACATTGTCTCTGCTGTTGTACTGTAGAAAAAATTATAAATATTCAAGTTTCTGAGACGTGTGAAAACCTAATTGAATTATATTAAATTATCAAATAGTTCAAGTATTCATTACAAATTAAAATGCAATTCAACTAAATGAAACATGAATCCCGAGTCAAACTCATTTGTTTCTCAACTTTTTCACCTTTTAAAAAACTTCTCTAGAACAAATTGAACATGACCTGAAACTCTTGTCAATTTAAATATCTGCAGAGAATCAATAAAAGCTTTTTGGCAAGTTTTAACTTTACCAGTATTGCACATAAAAATTATACTCTATCCGGTGAGAGCTCATCATAGCCATGTGCAGGTTTGGGCGGAATGGGAGATAGCGGAGCTCGCTACTTAGTATCGTACCTATAATTTCGCATGTTTATGTCCTGCACCAAAGATCTATGCTCTATAACAATGATCTCATTGCACTTGAAATTTCACAAGTCCGAACTCAGTCGCTACTTTGTAACGACTGGCCCTCGACGGTTTGAAATAAACCATTCGGTTTGGAATTAATCATTGGGTTCGAGTAGCAGGGTTACCCTTGTCGGCTGTAGTCGCGTTTGGCCAGCTGAGACCGGTTCGGTAACCTGGAGTGGGTAAAATGAGCAGCGCATTGGGTGGGATCTGATCAAACTGGCTTTGAATTTGGCTTTGTAAGTGTGTTGATCTGTTACCGGACAGAGTATACAAGACTTGCGTACAGACTGAAATTTTGCATTACAATTTTCGAATTGATGTCTTAAGAACTCTAGATGTTCTGACAAGTTGAATACATGAAAATAATCACCTCGATCAACTTCAGAGCTATTGAACAGTTCTCTCACCTTCACACAATATTGTATTAAAAGCTTACTGTATGACCAATTTATTCCAAACACTCCTGAGAGCGTTTAAACGCTTGCTATAAGAAAATAAATTTTTCTATCAAGTCTTCCCGATAAACAGCATGATTTCTAAATTCTTAGAAATTGCATTTCGCACAACATTTTGTCAGTTTTAGATGAGAAGAGAATGTAAAATCGTAAGCTTTCGAATATGTGACCAAGATTTGAGCATGAATTTTTTGCAGCATTGAAAATTTGACAATACCTGGTGAAAGTTTTGAGAAATACGATGACACAAGGTTGGGCAATCGCAAAGGGACGTATGAAGTGAAAGAGATACCGAAAGATGTTAATCTCGAAACACTGACGAAACTCAAAGAGAGAATAGGATTGCCTCAGCGACCATTTGTCCACAATTTAAAATATAGAAGCGAGATATGCATAGTGAGTCAATCGATATCCTTTTATCGAAAATTCAAAATTCTTTTACTATAACTTAGAAAATGTTAAGTTTCTTGTTTGCTTTAAAATGCTCTTCTTGTAATACAATTATTTACAGGAACCAGAAAAGGTCGAGACATTCAAATGCAACTCTTTAATGGAGCCGGGAAACGAGATGCTTGTCTTTGTGCGAATTTATGCACCTTTCGTGCATCAGCATCGACTGAGCAGTGTCTATGTGTCCAAAATATTCACCACTCACATTGTAGCTATCCTTGGATCGCAAACGTTGGCTGAACTCAGGGACATCATATCGTGCACATCGGATTTATCCATAGCTAAAGAAGTTAGTGCTAACCCAGATGCTGGAGCAAGACAGCCACAGGCTAAAGTGAGCAGTTATTGCTTAACTATGAATCAAAACTTGGGAGATAAGAAAAAACGATTTGAGAAAATTATTTTACAATTAGCATCTTCAAAATGCATAATCTGGTATTTTTGATCCAATTCGAATGTTCCTTGTTCTCATTATATCCAACATAGACATCTTCAATGTAACATTCTCAAATCGATCGTTTTCTATCCATCGTACAATATTTTTGTACCTTTATTTCCAGGAAGTTTATAAATCCGGATTTTTCTACATCGAAAGCACATTTTACAACGATTTTCGTGACCCAAGTAACATGGACAACAGCGAAGTGATCAGAGAATGGGCGAAGAAACGGAATTTGGGACCGTTCAAAACTGCATCAATGGAAAGCGTCACCATCAATTCACTCTCTGTGAAATTTGGCTACCCTTGGGTCTACCAGCATCAAGGAACCTGTGAGCATTTGCTTGTGTTTTCTGACGCCAGGTGAATTGGAAATTGCAATTTTCATTAGCTCTGTGAATTCACTTTGATGTGGTTGAGAAAAAGAAGTATCGTCTACTTTTTTCTATGGCATTCGATGAATAGCACATCAATTTATTTTTGAAGATAATACTTGTTATTAACTTTATTACGAGATGATTGTAAATTAAATATTTATCAAATTATTGCATTAGTAAGGTGAGATCTGTTTATGATGTAAGAATGAAAAAAAAAATTACACATCAATGCTGCACTTCAAATCACTTCAATATTGTTAAAAATCTAGTAAATTCGTTCGATTTCACTTTACGATGGCTCGTTTTATTCAGAAGATTATTATTTTATACAAGTGACGAAAGTACTGTTTTTTTTTTTCATCTTGTAGGTATTGTTAAATATTGAATTATACGTTGATCAACAAATTGCAATATTTGAATCAACCGTTCAAAAAAAGAAAATCCAATCTGTTTCAGTGAATTTGAAGAAAATAATTTTCTGAATGAAAACAAGCCATCATGAAGTGAATTTGAACAAATTTACTACACTATTATCACTTTTAAAATATTGATTTTGGGCTTTCAGTTTTCCTCAATCACATTTAGTTACGCAAGTTCTGGTTTCTCCATTATTGCAAAGTTCTTTTCAAACAGCTTCGTTCTTTGAAACGTTCTCATCGAAAATCAATCTTTTCATTCCATTTTTGATATCCTTAGGCTGATCGGCCCATCGGACAATTTGACCATATCCAGCTACCCAAGGATCCACAGAATGCGAGCGAGTTCGACGAAGTATTGCATGGTCTGCGGAGTGTTCGCAGCATCCTGGATAACGACGCACAACGACAGGCTGCCGCACGATCCTTGTTACTTTTGCACAACTTGTTTTCACTCCTTCAATTACATCGACGGTAAAAAGATTGAAAATTTCTTGGCTTATCCTGTGCCTTTCGGCGAGGTTGCTCAGGACTGAAGAGAAATCCAGCTACCATGTTCTCGAAGTATATAACTATTTGGGTAAGCTTACATTCATTCATTTTTGCTCGAGGCAATCTTTGAGACAAAAAGCGAAGTTGAAGATCGTGAAATTTATATAACTAAGGATTTTTTAAAAAAAAATCAGTATTTCGAAACTATCATTAATCTGGAATTTATGAAACAGTGATATAGTGAGTCGTTCTCACAGTTTGGTAACTTGACTCCGTCAAATTAATTAAAAAATCTTTTAACAATCATTTCCATTTGACGTTTAGTTAGTAATTTCAGCCTTGTCAAAAATTGAGTTTTTAAATCAACACAACAACCTAAATCGCGTAAATTTGCTTTTATTTACGTCTAATACATCGTTTCAATAAATAAAAAAATCATCCGATTCTTAGCTTCTTCAAGTTATCTCTTGCGCTTTGCAAATTGGGATTTATTCCTAAGGCTTTTTTGTACATTCTTTCCGCTTTCCGGTGCTTGTTCCATCGGTGGTAAAGGACACCTGATTGAAAATTGAATCAGGCCTCATTATCTTTCTGTTTTTGGTAATTTTTCTGTTGTATTTATTTATTCCGCACAAATCACTCACCCAAATTTGTGTAGAAGTTTGGATTTGACGAATCCCGCGAAATTGCGTGATTAAATTGCTTCTCTGCTTCCTCGAACTTGCCCGCCTTACCAAGTATGTTACCGATATTGAAATATATCGAAGCCTCTTCTGGCAGATACTTCAACGCTTTATTACCAACTGATAACGCTTTATCTCCATATCCTGAGTAAGTAGAATATTGAAAGAAAATGTAATTTGTGACAAATATTTATACACAATATAATTCTGATTTTTTTTATCCATATCTCTTTTCTCTATACTTTTGTGTTCAATTCTTGCCTAAATCGTCCAGCAATAAAATCATGTTCGTCCATGCCCGTTTATGATTTGGTTTTTGTCTAGTCGCATTTTCCCAGGCCATCAAGGCCTTGTCATATTGTCTTTGTTCCAAATACTGAAAACAAACAATCATTTATCCAGATGATACATTGGATAACTTCATTGATTCGAGCGGTAATCAAATTAGTCCAATTTAAACAGAATTTTAAGTACAACTTTCGGCTAAATAAAATTATATATTTCGAATAATCGAAAACTGTTCAAATACTCCTGGGAAAAAAAAAATTGATTATGAATAGAGAAACAATCGTGTGTATAATAAAAGTGCGTAAATAATTTTCTTGAAATTTCGGTCACTCAAAGCTTTGAAGAGAAAAGGAAAAGAAGTTTGAACAATTGCTAAAACATTCTTACCAAGACCCCAAGATTGTAATAGCAATCTGGGTATTTCGATCTGTGAGAAAGAGCAGTTAAATAACTTTTCTCCGATTCCTCAGGTTTTTTTAACGCTGCCAATACGATTCCGTAATTCATCCAAGCCGCCGCGAAATCCGATCTGAAATTTATAATCAGTCAAAGACGTTAATTCCGTCGAAAGATTTCACTTCTGTTCTTTTTTTTTTTTTCTTACTGTATTTCTACGGCTCTCCTGAGTAGTTTTTCCGCTTCATAATATCTCTGTCGATCCTTGAGCAAATTACCCAAATTATTCATAGCTTGAGCATATTCAGGATGAAGTCTGAAAAACAAAAATTGCGCTGTCACGTAATCGGTTTAAGAGTTTTACAAAAAACTGGAATCATTGTAAGTATTCTTAAATGGGTCAAGACCCCGGGTTTAAAACAGTTTGAAGATCTTTGCTTTAAAATTTTTGAATTGCTCCTGTCTTTCGAATAGAATACTTCATAACAAATCGAATCACACCTTAGAGCCTCATTGTACTCAATTTCTGCATGAGCCGAATCGCCCTTGTCCGCGGCATTCTTGGCGACATTGTAGTGAACCTTTGCATTTAACGGACAGACGTTCAGAGCTGATCGGAATAACGTTTTTTCAGTTTTCCACTCGGCGCTTCTGATCCAGGAACGTGCAAAGAAGACTGCCAGCAGAACGAAATACAGCGACAAAAGTGTTCTGCTACAGCCATTGCATTGCTCTATCAGACGCTGAAAACCGATCGCAAATAGCAGGCAGAAACCTGCCGAAGGTATGTACAGCGTCCTTTCCGCAAGAACGAAACCCACCTTGAAAAACAAGTTTGTCGCTGGGAGGAACGGGATCATCAGTAAAGCTAGTCCCATTATAGTGGGGCTGAAAAACAAGAAGAGGATTGATCCTGTGAACTCTGACGTTGGGAGATAAATTTGTTTGTAATTGTTTACGCATTGCGAAGGATAGATTATTAAAAATCAGTGTTAATTAGTTTTTGGAGACAAATTTGCAATCAGTTCCTTTGTCATTCGCAGGTTATTTTGTCCTGAAAACGAATGAACCTTCATAATTGAGATGTGACAAATTGTTTTTAAGATATTTTAAACTATATTAGAAAGTCAACGTCTTTGAATCGGATATTCCGTAATTGTAATATGATGGTTTGATTCTGAAAGTCAATTTGATTTTGACTGTGTTGTTGAATTACATTGTATATTGTTTTTAAAAATGGCATTTTTTCGTGTCAAAAATAGAGTCTAAGCCTGCGTGATTATTCAACTAATCACCAAACGAACTGGTTTAAAAATACAATAAATCGGTTTATCGGAGAATTTAATTAACCGCAAGGTCGATTATCCAATCAAATGAAAAAACTCAATTAAAAGAGTCGATTAATTGAAAAGACCAATTAAACGATTAATCGAATGCACGAGTATTTGAAACGATCAATTAATTGAAAGAACGATCAATCGAAAAGGCTGATTAATCAATTACTTGAAAAAGAGTATCTTCCCAACTTTGCGAGTTGAGAAGGGAGAAAAAATTGTATCTGGCAAAAATTGTTATTCAATAAAGTCGTGAATACATTGAGTGAATGTAGAGGATAAAAACAAGTGTACCTTAACTGTCCGCTATGTTTTTCGGACGAAACATAGTAACAGAAAGATCCGAGAACGATCCACAAAGCAAAAACAGCAAGGATCCTCACGTCCAAACCATGAATTAGTGGAACGCAGCCCATCGCCCAGTCAAAAGAGAGCCATTCAGGACAGAGGAGTAACCATGCATTCAGGCTATATATATAATTGAAGTTAAGTACCTTTTGAAAAATTATCATAATGTTATTTTACGAGCATTTGCATCGTTATTATTGCAATAAAGTTGTGTGACGCAGATACTCACGCGCATTGGTAATGGTTCGACGAAAGATGCAGGGTTATCAACTAGCTGAAAACGCGGCGGGGAAAATCCCATTATACTGAATCTTAGTAAGAGCAGGAAAAATCCGGCTATCGATAGTGTCTTAATGCGCCCGACCAGAGCCCTGTAATTTACTGCCAAAGACTCTTTTGTCTCGTCTGAACACATCTGTCTCAGACACCTCACCATATCGATTGGTAATAACTTATTGACGACGACTAGATCGTAAACACAGCATATGCCCTTAAATCAGAAAACGAAGTTGGAAATTAAATGTTCTAAACCGTATTGTTGACAAACAGAAAAAGCAGTCTTTTAGTCTTTAAAAACGAATTTCTTCTACTGTTCAGCAAGAAACTAAACCACATCTCTACTATATGATCTCAACCATCATCGGCATGAATATCACTATTAGACAGTTTTTAAACAGTTTTTTTTATGTTCCTAAGTTTCGATTTAAACAAAATGACCAATTCATTCTTATTAAGGTATGGTAAAGAGTGCAATCACACTTACAATCGCAGTTATCCCAGTTTCTTTGCAAAGCATCGACGTCATTATACATAACATACTCAGAGTCATGTTCATCCATTTGGTGAACGACCCTGCAGCGAATATAGACTTGCGGTATAACAAAATTGATATCCACATGAACAGTGCGCAAAGCATGTCTGCTCTTCCGACGATACCTGCTACCTGAAAATATCTCAGCTGTGAGAAAAGCTTAGCGTAATTCAAAAAAGGAGCAAACCATACTTCATTTTTTAATCACACCTGCTGTGCTCTTATTTCAACTATTGCCATTAACTGAATATCATATTAATATCGAAGCTTGATCTCATTTAATTCTGGACTAATTTGAGATCGTGGATTAGGTAGAAAAACTTGATGAAATTTTGAGTGGATAGCTAGAAAAATCAGACATGTCAACTAAATGTGAATAGCACTTTTTGTTGCAATTTGTAGCACAATATTGTTTCGAAACACGGTGGAAAATATTGAGAAACGGCTTACCGCCTCTGCGTGAACAGGATGCACAGCAAACAACATCGCAGCATAGAAAGCTACATTTCCAGAACTCTCACCGAGCAATATGTTGTATAGGAATAAAGTGAGAACAGAAACCAGAATGTGGAGTATCACATTTACTGTATGAAAGTCTCTAGGATCTAAATATCCTCTGACGAGATAATGAAGCCTGAAAAATCAGAATTTAACAGTTTGATTTCAGCTCTTCTTGGTGTCTCGAATAGAAACATAATAGCGTACATTTTCGAATGTAAAAAAATAAGACAAAAATATAGACGTTTCATCAAATTGTGGGTAATATTAATTCAAACAAATTATTTGTTCTAATCCATCTACGCAATGATGTTTTTAAAAGTTTCTATGAAATTTCAATGTGTATTATTACTTCAAATAACACTTTTTTTAATAGGGATCATTGAATCTATCGTAACTGAAACACTCGTCATGAATTTCTTCATCCTCAATCTGTTGATTTTACATTAATATTTCATTGCCGAAAAATCAGCAGACTTTCTTACATCTTCTAATTTTAATTAAAAAACAAAAAAAACGCCGCGTAGAAAAGAGATAAAATTATGCAAGATTAAAATAATAAAAGCATGCCTAAATGTGAGTATCGTCAGAGGGCGATAGGATTTGTGACTCTGTTTGTGTGACAACTTTGTCCCCCAGAAATCATTCTCAAATATTTTGTACATCGGAGCATCCTTGACGTCTTCATTTGTCACTATGGCTTCAGAATCGTCGAATACAAATTCACCGTCGTATGAATTTGCAAAACACAGAGAAGCGGCGATCACCAGAATTATCGCAGTTGGAAGAGAAATGTCTAAAAGAATAAAGTACAATTTTGTAATGCATTTTTAATGAGTAATTGAATTATGGTTGGTGTTACTGTTATTTTTTGTTTGAAAAATTGATAATGTTACAAGTATAATACATTTAACATTATATGTAAGATCATTTTTGTATTATCTAGTAAGTTTATGGAATTACCTTGAAATCCTTTGAGATCCTTCTTCTGTTTTGTCATAATTCAAATCGTTTTTGTTCTTTCTTTTTTATCGACTATTTATTTCTCATTAAATTGCTACAGCTATTTTCATTTGCGTATTGATATTGAATCGGTGTGTTTAAATTTTTTTGCAATCAGCCAGTAGAACACGCTTACTGCTACAAGTGAGTAAATTATACTTCGTTTTATGTCGCATAGCGCTTGCCGATTGTCTTTTAAGGACTGTTTTGAATCTCTTTATTATACCATATATTTGACTCAATTTTCACTATTTTTTCGCGCACACATCTCACAGGTGCCTTTTACGTTACTCGGTTCAAAGATGTAAAGGAGATTCTGCTCCTACTATCGACATCTGTTATCGTGGCTCTTGCGCAGCTTTAGCAGTTTCAACTGTAATAAGAGATACAAGGTTAGATACCACATGCCAAAGCGCAAGTGCACGGATGCTATGGAATAGGTCTTTGATTCTGCATACGGCTTACGGAATATTCGGTGACATCCTTTTTTTTTTTTTTACTTTTATTGAAGATTCCAAGTCCCTTTCCAAAAACGTTAGTTCTTGAGATCTTTATTTAAGGGCATGGAATAGTTCTACTCTTATCCACCTGGTTATTTATTCTATTGCGCAAAAATGCGTATGAAAAAAATTAAAAATGAGCAATTGATAAAGTTCAAGACACTATTGCAAACTCTTAAGACAATGACCTCGCAACAATAGAATTCAAAACTCCGTCTTGACCATCCGAGGCTGTAATAATCATTGCAGTTCTTCAAATTATTTCTCAACTCATCTTACTTGTTTTAGATAGTTTTTAAAATGTAGAATAATTACGGAACGTCAAGATAATCCCACACATCGACACGACAAAACAATTCCTTCTGTCAAAATGCCTGCTTTTTAATTCTCCGAAGATTATTAACTAGCTTGCACATAATGCACATGTTAATTGTTTACGTCCGACGTTCTCGTCAGTCAAGTTCGGAAATTCCGAAGATTTCATAAGTCTTTGCACTTTATACAGAATAGAAAATAGGAGTTTGCTGTATAAATTTACGTAAAAATGTATATTGGCATTTATAAATGATTATTTTCTAGTGTTCACTGGGAAAAAGTTTTTAGTGCTTTGTTGTTTAGAATTGTGATTAATTCGCCCAACTTAATTTAGGCTTGAATACAACCGACAATTCAATTTTCAGATATGCTCATTCTTAAACATGTACGTAAATGGTAATGAAATTTGTGCTTTGTATTTTCTATTAGATGCTTAAAATTGCGAAAAACTGGGTTTTTCCTTCTGTTATTGTCACCAGGCTCAAAAATAAGCAAAATATATCAATTTTTATACAGACTATCAAAAGAATAGCCGCCTTGTTTCATCACAATTAAACACGAAAAAAATGTAATATAGATTTCACGTCCGCTGTGGTGCATATATGGACAGCACTTTTTTGGGATCAAATCTACATCAATTGTGGTAAATCTACCTAAGCATATTGTAACTCTTACTATTGGTTTGTAACTCTTATTATCAGATTTGTAGATCTTGTCATGATCGCTGTAGATTTAACTTCAAAACAATGATGTACATA
Source organism: Neodiprion fabricii (assembly GCF_021155785.1). Taxonomy (NCBI): domain Eukaryota; kingdom Metazoa; phylum Arthropoda; class Insecta; order Hymenoptera; family Diprionidae; genus Neodiprion; species Neodiprion fabricii. The sequence continues at coordinate 18,396,592 of NC_060243.1, forward strand.
CATTTACCACGCATGTAAAATGAGCATACCCTCAATTTCACCAATTACCTCATCTGCATTCGGCACTGTTTTCATCTCTTGTAACTTTTGTCGGTCAAGAAGCAGTAGGACTGTAGAGACCAATGTTTTCATCTCAGAATATAGCTTTGGGCATTTAAAATGGCCACCACTGACCTTTGATATACCTGAACACAGTTAGCTTTCGCTAAGAGAGCTCTCGTTGTGGGAGCGGATATCGTCTACCATTTGTTTGCGGACATATATTGTGTAGTAATTTCGTTATTTACCTCTTACCATCAGATCTGATGATCTGAACCAAGCAGTATAGTGTTGCAGTGATGGACTGCGACGGTAATTCAACCAAACGAAAATTGAACAATTTTACACTGAAGCAGAAGATTGACATATTGAACAACATCAAATGTGGGAACAAATCGAGGTACGCCATTTGCCAAGAATATAATATCGGCGAAAGTACCTTGAGAAAATGGATACACGATGAAGACAAGTTGAGGGAATTTTGGAGCAAGAATAACACGTGTTCAAGCCATAAAAAAATACGCACCGAAGATAACCCGCATTTGGGAGAGGCATTATTCATTTGGTACAATGAAAATAGGATATTAGGAATTCCTATTACTGGGCCTGTTTTGAAAGGTGAACAGTTTCTTCCACGTATTTGATCTTTTATTTTTTTTTTTTATCTCCAGCACAATTGCGTGACACAAAATTCCCAAAAATCACTAAATAATATCGGTACAGCGACTTTTGTCTCCTCAAAACTAAGAAATCTGTTAGATTATTAACTTTCTATAAATCTCTTAATTTTTGTGCTTTTAGTATTTTTGTCTACATGGAAGTTTCAAAATTTCCAACTATCCATATAACCGAGAGTTTTACCGGATTTTTATTATTGTATTACTGTTATATTACTATATAATTATTATATTATTATATTATATTACATTCAGCAAAAGCCCGAATCGTGAACAGACTATTGGATGGTAAAAAGAAGTTTTCGGCGAGCAATGGATGGTTAAGTAAGTGGAAGAAAAGATACAACATTCGAGAGTTGTCGATAAGTGGAGAAAAGAAACCGTCAGACGCGAACGTAGTTGAACAATATATAACCGAACTATCGGAGATAATAAACAGAAAATCGTTATCAAGATGCCAGATATTCAACTGTGACGAGACCATTTTAAATTATAAAATGCTGCCGGATCGAATAATCGCAGAAAAAAATGAGGAACAGCAAAGATTGGAAAAAATCAACAATGAACATGTGACGGTTATGGCTTGCAGTAATTCTGACGGCAGTTTAAAACTGCCGCTGGCGGTGATTGGAAGATCGGAAAAACCGAGCTCTATCAAAAATATCCAGTCGAGTAATCTCCCGGTATTTTATGCAAGCCAGCAAAAGGCCAGGTTGAATCGTAAGATTTTCAACGAATGGTTCGAAAAAGAATTCGTCACTCGTGTAGCCGGATTTTTAACGGAAAGAAACTTACCGATGACAGCGATACTGATCGTCGATAACGCGTCTTCCCATTTGGCCATCAAAGCATCCTTCGGCGATATAAAAACACATTTTCTGCCGGTAAGTGCGGCTGCTACTTCACTCTTGCAGCCGATGGAACAGGGAATTTTTCAGACCCTAAGAATCCACTTCAAGCATGCACTGGTTACTTCCGTCCTCAATGCTCGGGAGGATGGAATAGATGTGATCAGATATTTGAGGTCAGTCAATTTACGCGAGGTCATTCACTGGGTCAATGACGCGTGGGAAGAAATCCGTCCAAGTAGCATCAGTAGGTGCTGGGAAAAACTCCTGCCGGTAATTCGGGAGAATCAAAATGTGCGGAACGCTTCATCCCAGACGATAACTTCATCCGAAATTCTCTGCGCTCTGCACCGAATCGATGAGTTCAAAAATTTGACTGAGAATCAAGTCGATGAATGGATTGCTTATGAGAATACGGAAGCTACATCGTCGACAATAATGACCGACGATGAAATCATTCAAATGGTTTTATGCCAGCGAAACGAGGATGAAACTAACGGTAATAAGCTCTTTTTTAAAACATTTTATGGAAAACTTTTAAAACTCAAAATACTTTAGATTTTTATATGTACTGTGCATTTTTTAGATGAGGAAATTAACTGTGAAGATGAAAACGAAGTCACGGGTACCGATGCAATCAACGCCATAAATCGAGTGATACACTACTTTAAGAAATCGAACTGTATGACCGGGCTAGAAATGTGCAATTTATACAGACTGAAGGGAAGAGCTCTGACAATAAAAATGAAATCGTAGTTCCGCGATGTGTATAATTTATTCTTTGTTTAAGTTATGTTGTTGATCATCATAAAGCTTTATACAGATTTGATAATTCAAAACCGAAAAGAAAACAGTAACAATAATTCATCGATTACATTCATTTATAGTCATTCCATATTTTTCGTACATTTATGGTCGTTGGAATTATTTAGAACTATAAAATTATTCAGAAACAATTTGGACCTTTTTTCAATTGGCATAGATGACAGTTGGTGAATAAAAATTAACGCAGTGATAAATTTTCTCAAATCCTGTTGTTCGATCAACGTCAAATCAAAGTTGAAATATTAATAAAAATATCATTAAAACTGCGTTTCTTACCAATCGATGTTTCCTATACATCTTATAATCAAGTTTAGATCTTCTGAAATATAAAAAAATGAGTTTGAAATTCATTTCGTTCGTCGTAACGATTTTACGATTTTTTCGTTTTCGTACAGACAAGCAATATGGCGTCGCACCGCATTATCAGCTGATCTCTTACGAGTAAATTATACATTTATAAAATCTAGTGCAAGTAGTTATCCTTCCATTTTGTAACATCAAGTCGATAAGTAGTACAAAATTAGACAGAAAATAACTTGAAAATGACTACGAATGATGAGTATTATATTTCTACCGTCAGATAACGTCTACCGATATGTTAGACCCCTCTGTCACATCTTTGACGTAATTTTCGCCGGATTCTGCACCGAATCGCAATTTCCCTCGGCGACAGTAGGCCCAAGGCATTCTGGGCGCAGAAAAAGCGACGCCAAATTCTCCGTCACAATCCAAGGCGACGATTCCAACTGATTTTTTGAATCGCCTGGTGGCGGCTTCGACGACATTCTTAACCGCCAGCATTGCCAACTGCCCGGATTTTGCCTGGAGCGACATTTGATCGACAAGATTGAAGCAGAGGCAGGACTGCATTATGGATTCTCCGTGTCCGGTAGCGACGCAGCCGCCAATCGACGAATCGGCGTAAAAACCGGCACCGGCTATCGCCGAGGAACCGACTCTTCCCGCCATCTTGCCACTTCCGCCACCGGAAGAAGATCCGGCGGTGCATCGTCCCTCGGCGTCGATAGCGACCACACCAACAGTGCAAGATTCCGGAGTTCCGGTATCCCATCTATCTCTTGATTGGAGGTGGAAATTCGCGAGGCTGCCGCGAAAAAGCTTCGGAACTTTTAATCCCGCTGCAAATTTTCGCGCCCCCTTGCCAACCAGTAACGAATGCTCGGTCAACTCCATCACGTACTTCGCAAGCGTTATCGGATGATCAACGTCCTTAATCGCACCGACGGAACCGACCTTAAATATTGTTTTTTGCAAATTTGCATGAATGATTACCGCATTGCAAGCAATTATTGTCATGGTGAGATGAATTTTGCAGTCCATGAAAACGAACGCGAAACGATCACCCTGCAGGTCGACACTAGATCGTAATAAAGATGGTTCATAAACCGTCAATAACATTGATATTTCAGTTTTTAGAATTTAGAATAAGAAATGAACATCTCGGATGTTCTACATTTTGAATGAAGAAAACGTAACTGTAAACAATATACTTGAAATAATTTTTCGGCGAAACAATCAATTGACGATTGACGCTTTTGTACGAAAAAATCCGTACAGAAAAAGTATATTTGAACAAGGCTAATTGATACTCATTTATTGTTTGAGTAAAAAAATTGCGAGTTTATTACGATTCTAATATGCCGTATGACTAGGTAGATGAAAATACATACGATGTATTGGTATTTGCTGTCGCAGAAACATAAATTGAATACTGACTATGGGACATACATTATTCAATATAATGCAGATCATTAGGATCCTATTTTGCCATTAGGATACCAAAGAACCGAAATGTAGCTATATAGCCAGCACGTCATTACAGGACCATCTTTTAACAGATGAGAAAATTGTTGCGTTTTTAGCTGCAATTATATCCGCCAATCGAAAGGTTCGCTTTCTAGCACTCGTTACTCGTGTAGTTGATTTTATTATTGTTGAAAATCAGTCACGATTCCGGTAAGAATGTGAAACGAGGTTTGCCTCAGCATCTTGAACCTTTTAGAGTCTAGAAACTTTTTGTCCTACAATCAATTTCAAAGTGCTTTGCACAAATAATTGGATGCCCAGGAGCTCAAAGACGTCATCCAGAACAATGGAGGATTGACTCCTGAATGACGACGGTAATATTTTCCATTTCGCAGCTGTACCAAATTGATTCTAACAATTTTACAGAAAGATTACATTTTTCTAGTGCTTGATTCGCCACGTATTGCAAAAATAAATTCACAAGAGGAGTTGGCCATCTTTTCCGCGATACTTGAAAGACAGTATGCATTTGTCTCCGAATCAATTTATAGGCGTTTCCTACTAGTTTGATCCTAAGAGAACAGGAAAAGATATCCAAAACATAATATATTAAAAATTGGGAAAGTACTAACGAATTTTACGTTCTTCGACGGTTACTTTTGATTCATTTTTTACAGCGACTTGAGTCTACGCACCTATCATCAAAACTGAGCAAACTCCGAATGACTACTATTGTGTTCCATCCCGTGAATCTCAAGGGAATGATTCAAATTTCTAGTAGTTCAACTTATTGAAGGGATAAAACTTCGAATTATTCTAACTAACAACGAAACATTTGTAACAGCAATTAAGATGGCGTGGTTCATTCTTTCCTGAAATTTCGACGTTGATAATCATTCGAAATTTTCACCACTTGGAAATTCAACAATTCAGATTTTCGATCCTTTGAGAATTGACAACTGAAACACAATACTAACCGGTTATATATGTACAGTAAACTATTAGCTTTACAGACACTTATTATTGTATCTTTCTAAATTAGTCAACTTCATTTTCCCGCAGTATAATGAGTCAAATATGAGTCAATTAGGCGTTCGTAATTGGAACGTTACTCCACAATTCATGATCACTTCATCGACGTCAAACCGCCGTCTTTTTTTCAAAATTGAACTTTCAATGAACGAATTACGCCACCGACAACATTCAGAGAGCTCACTCTGACTTACCTTCAGGGTTGTGCCGTTCATCATTCCCGCGTCAAGTTCGACCTCACCATCAGCGTTTAAAACTGATCCGTAGCCAGCATTGAAGTGTCGATCATCTTCCAGGATACTTATCGTCATTTCAACCGCCTCGACTGACGGTTTTCCGTTACAAATTGCGGCGTATCCCTGAACAACCGCGTTGTTTAGTGCGACTTGTTTACGGCTAGTCAATGATCCAGAATGCCGAAATTCTATTCCGCCATGCGCTATTATGACTGGATCCATTTTAACGCAACGCTTCAAAAACTAAGCATCAGCAGTCAGGTTAAATACTGCCGTTTTTCGGGTGTAATTTTTGTTAATCATAAATTTTAATCACCAACTGCCATATTGAGAGTTTAATTATCGCGAAGACTTTGAGGTACGGTGTGAATTTAGGCGATTAGAATCACTGGTACAGTTTGACTCAATTTTTAGTCTTTTGGTTATAGAGTGAATCGATCGAATGAATTTTATTTTACTTAGAAAAATGAAATCGTTAAAATGCGCGCTAAATATAATATTAATAAGTACATACATCTGCTCTGACAGTCGTGTTATTTTTATCTTAATCACATTGTTTTTTCAGTGAATTCGTTTACTGGAATTGCACTTGTGTCAACCCGATCAACGCATTCGAAGGTCGTGAAACGTGTATAAATTATACGGAATTCCCGATTTGAGCTAATCTTTGAGAAGTTTCTACGGATGTACTTTAACTTATTCTGAGATGAAATTCATCGTCGCCATAGTTTTTTCCTCAATGGTGTTTTGCCAACTCTACTCTGCCGTCCACTGTCAACATGAACCATATAATACAAGTGAGTGTCAAATTTTTACACCGAGAAAAAACATTTAGCTCTATATTTTGATACACTGAAACCAATTCAAATATGACCAAACATACAATTATGGATCCTGATGCTCCGGAAACCAACGCCAAACAGAATAACTGTAAGTGCGAGCAACTAATTTCGTCCGTAATTCTTTTTCCATTCTTTAATATCAACCCAATGCTCATTCCTCATACTTCGGTGCTTTTCAGTGCTTCGACGATATGGACTTTTACCAGTATGCACCTCACCAAGTAAAGAAGGCATCGTTTTTATCAAATGCGCCATCTTCATCCCGATTTAAAAGGCGTTTGACTTGCATCTGATACTATAAATATATTCAATCGTCAAATTAGTCACAGAAACAAGTGTAACTAGAGAAAATATTAAAGAAATCTTCTTAACACTCTCTGATTGTTTATAAATCAAATTCCGCAACAACCAATACTGACCAAATGTTTCTAGGCGAATTGATAATTAGAATTTTTCGATGTGGCCACAAATGCAGGCTTAACAAAAAAAAATTCGAAAAATGACTTTTGGTAAATGTATTCAGAGACGGGAATTGTTACAGAGAAGAAAAGAGTCTAGGATGATAAGTGAAATACACTTTTTTGAACAATTTGTTCACAGGGTTTCCATACTGTCTAATATATATAATATATGTATAATAATATATTAATAATACGTTTCTCTATATAATGCTGAATACAGTATAGTACAAATTCTCAACTAATTCTCAATTTTCTCGACATTCATTCTATCATCAATTGCCGCAATTGAACATGCAATGCACACATAATTATCGTATGTAATATATCTCGTAAGTTTTTCAGGTGTCCCATACGTATATGAGACATGTTTAATGGAAAAGAAATTTTGTTTTAATTAAGCAAATGATCGGTCCCTGCATCGCTTCTCATCCGTTCCGTCCCCGCAATCATCTATCCCGTTGCATTTCACACTTCTAGTGATGCATCTTCCGTTCCTATATAAATGCATTAAATATAAAAATCAGGTAATCGCGTACGAGTCTTACGGTAGTATAGTACGTCTCTGTTTCTCTTCAAACCCCATACCAAAATATGATGGAAATATAATGTACAGTTTCAATATCTTTGATAGACTCTCGAGCTCAAAAGAAATTTATAATCACACATACCGACGAGGTTACGTAGATATATTTTATTTTCAAGCGTGCATAAAAATTTTCGTAGAGCATGTCAAATAGAATATATTAGCCAAATACGAGCTCTCAATATTGATATTTAGAACTACTCGTTTTATTTTTCGCATTTTTCATTTAAATAACACGTAAAAAATCGGAAAATTTTTGAATTTCTTTGAATCATAAACGGCTTGACTTGTAAACTATTTAAATACAGATTCTTATAGGAAATTTCACGCTCTATGATAAAGTACTGAGAAAGAATTTTCCTAACTCTAACCGATTAAGAGATATTCGCCCATAAACGTTGAGACATCTTAAATCTTTTTTTGGCACACCGTAATGCTATTCAAGGTATCGTAAATATTATCACAGTGAAATAAAATATATACGCTGTCATTTTCAGTCATCTCGAAATCATAGCGACGACCACAAATACATGATATCGTCGGCTTGGAGAGCAAAAATGTTGTTTTTTGATTTTCAAGATTTTTTTTCATAATTTTTAGCTGGCAACACGGGCGGGAAATATGAATTATCAGTTTAATTACATGTAAAAATCGCGTTCAAATAAATATTTAACGTCATTTTGTGTATAAATTAAATTCTTACTCTTCGTCTAATTCATACGATGAAATCGTTGAAATATTCGTGTAATATCACGTACCATTTAGGATGTTGCAGCAAATTAGTTAACTTGATCTAATAAATATTATCATATACATATCATTAGTCATATACATGTTTATATATGTGTATATACACAGGGTGTCTCATTTAAATTGACACACCAGAATATTTTGTGAGCAACGTATTTGATAGAAAAATGTTTGAAATACAAGTTTCATGATCCGAAGAGGGCAATACATTGTGCCATTATACTTTTTATTCGGTGGACGTTTACGAGGTCATTTGAAGGTTGACGATACTTTTTTTTAATGGGAAAGTGTATTTTCTTTTTTTTTTTTTTTAAAGACTGATTCTGCACAGAAAAAAAATGGAAAACTTTTATTTCAAACTGTTTTTCCTACGATATCAAATTTTGAAGATATTTCGAAATTAGCAAAGGTACTCGGTGCAACAGTAAATTAAGAAAAAAAAGTTTCTCTCAAACGCGTAGCTCACGAGATATTCTGTTGCGTCAATTTAAATGGGACACCCTGTATATGACCAATGATACAAATAATAAGATAAACAAACCGAGTTAACTAATTTTCTATAACACCCCAAGTCGTATGTGATACGAACATTTCGATGATTCCACCGTATGAATTAGTCGTAGAATAAGAATTTATTAATACACAAAATAAAACTAAATAGTAATTTGAAAGCGATTCTTTCACACTGCGACAAATTTCATTTGTTACAGTAACTAGAAAAATTCAGTAAAACAGGTATCGTTAAAAAAAACTGCTTGATTATTGTTGGAATCACGAAAAACGAGGTACGCGTAAACATTTTGCGCTATCGTCGATCTTTTTTTGGTAATTGCAAAGCAAAATCAGTTTGTTCGGTTTACTATACTTTTTTATTTAAACAAGGCTTCAACGTCAATTTATTCTTGCACAAGCATTAAATTTTCGCAACAGTTACAAGAAAATATAGCAACGGTGATCGTAATGAGAAATAATAGTAACGGATACTAGACTTTCTATTAACAGGTAGAAAACTAATTTTCATTTTCTACCTAGAGGTATATTTTTCGATTGTGGTAAAAAATGAAAATAGTTAAGGACTAAGCGGCAACCGGAACTAAAATATTCTCTCGGTGCGTGTAATAAAACTAAGAAATTCAGGTTTCCCGCATGTGCTGCCAGCGTAAAATTATTTTAAAAAATTGCTCGTGAAACATCACCTTTTTCAAGCCGAAGCTGAAACAACAGCTTTTTCACGGCGAAGCTGAAATAACACTTTCTTCTCCCCAGCCGACGATATATTGGCTAAGTTCGTCCTCGAGCTATACTTGAATCTCGAACTACGAAACTTCGAGACTGACAGTTGACACATCTGTTTTTGAATATGCACCGCGCCCGGAAATACTTGGCACGGATCGCGTGCAACAGTGATGCAATATTGCGCACACCCAATTTCTAAATAAATGTACGCGATTTACAATCAGGTCGAAAAGTTGTTGGGTAAAAAAAAAAAAAACCTGATAACACAATGTCTCGAAAAGTGTAAGAGGAGCCAATCAAATCTGATGGGTTTGATTTAAATAAATAAAAACCTCGTGTAGATGAAAAACTGTCAAAGCATTGTGTTTTGTCTGTAAACAACATTATTATCGACAATATCGGAAGAATAACATTAGATGTAATGTTTCCGACGTGTTTATAAATGAAACAAACAATGAATTGTCGAATAATGGGATTTCTCTGATGTTGAGAACTCACTTAAAGGTTTTTAAAGTTGAGATTTAGCGTTTTAGATTTTTATGTTCAATCGCAAGGACGTGTTTGAACATTAATTGAACTTTTTAACCCTCAGTTTTCCTCTTACGTTTTTATCTCAGCACATTTTTGAAATGGCCATGTACGTCCCTAAAATGGAGAAAGCATGATGTCGTATATTTACCCGCAAGTGAATTCGTGTTTGTTGCATCGTCCCTGGCATCCATGAGGTTCGTCGGATCCGTCGTCACAGTCAGCGAGTCCGTCACAGAACCGCATCTTCGATATACACTGACCGTTGTTGCAGGTGAATTCGCTCTCCAGTGGACAAGCTGAAATAACCAATCCGTTTTGCTTACTCACAGAGTTCACGACACAGATGAATAAGTTTGGAATTATCAGAAATACACAAAGCGTCTCGCATTCATTTGGAACGAAACGGAACAGTGTGACGTTAAAAAAACGGCGAAATCATTTTTACAACAATACCCCGATTTTTATACCGATAGCCCCACTTTTCATCCACGACGCACGTGTGATAAGAACTTTTTTAATCCCAATTTCGTAAAATCACGGTTGAGTCAAAGCTTTTCTATTTCATTAAAAAATAATAATAATAATAATAATAATAATAATAATAATCTTTCATCGTCCAAACAATGAGAAACAAATCCGGACACAAAATCTAAAACGTCTGAAACGATTAAAAATTGTCTTATTTATCTCCCTCTGATGTTCGAACGATGTGACTCTTAAACCTTAATTTTTGTTTGTACCCTATTCCATTGAGTAATTGCATTTAAACGATCGTTCATGGTCAAGTTACTAATTAACTGAGACGGTCTGATAATTGAAGGGAATTATATAACTCCGCTTCTAAACATTGTCACGGAAACGAGCCTCTTATATGTGGCTGCGGTTCTCTGTACTTTTTGAATGTACTCATTTCACCGATTTCATTAAATCACGATCGCGCACCGATGCCTCTTACCTACGGTACAGTTGATTTCGTCTGAAGTATCCCAGCAGTTAATGACACCGTCACATCTTTTCTCGAGCGGCAAACACGACGTTTCATTTCCGCACCGGAAGTGCGTCTCGAGGTCGCAGGCTGAAAATAGATCATTCAAATACATAAGGAGCTGACTTGAAATAGGCTCTCTTACGTTAGAAAATAAATTGGCATCAAGGCAGTTCGGTCGGCGCTATATGTATAAACGACACGTTCAAAATAGTGTCACTTCTTTTTCCCTCATTTTTCTAGCAAGATCATATCGTTTCAAAATATACCGATTTTTCAATCATGACAGTGACATTAAACGAAACGTTAGCTCAACGACGCATCAAAATAATTGACATCGCGAGTCTTCGAACATGGCGTCGTGAAGTTCGAGTGAGAAAGCTTCTTTTGCATTTCAGAACCGTACGACTGTTACAAAGTAAAAATTATGAGTTGATTTCTCCTCTATCAGTAATCGGAAAAGTTGAGAAAACTGATATTTTAGAGAACTTGAAGGTTAGACGGCAGCAAACGTAACGCAAAGTTGCGAGGTGGAGCTGTGGACGCCATATTCAATTCAGACTATAGGCCTGCTACTGCATTTTCAACAACAATACAATGGATTTTGACAAGATTTCCGGCCGTTGCACTTCTTTTTTATTCGAACAAACAGTTTCTTTCGCGCTTTGAACAGTATTATTTGGTTCGATTAACTACATCAAAGGTTACTCTTCTCAGATAATTTCTGATATCTCGAAGCAACTTTAAATGATTTCTAACGCTTCAAACATCTATTAACAACAAAATTGACGCAATACCACAAGAATCGAATGGGAAGTCTTAATAATGACTTGACTGTGAAATGTTTTTGTGTGAAGTTTCCTTAGATTCTAACATCACATCTCAACCGTTGCGTAACGTTTCATGGAATGATAGTCGGAATACCTTGTTTCCGTAATGATTTTTTACCTAAATAAAACACTTTGAAGTTTCGAACTGGCACCGTAAAAATCCTAGGAACAAAGAGAACGAACAATACAATTCGACGACAAGAGGCGAAGCGAGCAGTTCTGTCAATTCAACTCAGGAACGTTCACGCGCCATGGACAAACACATCTATACACACAATTTAATGCGCATACCGGACCGAAGCCAAAGAAATCCGATAGTAAAGCGGAAAGCCAATAATAGAAAAATAACTCGGGCTCCTTGATCATGTGACTCGACACGTGTGCACGCGTTATTCTCGCTTTCTACAAATACTGAGCACACAGTGCGCTTTCCTTACACTGCACGGCACTGCATTATATCTTCGATGCATGCTTCATTTGTGCTTGTGAGTCGCACGGCTTCCCAGAACCCCGTATGAAAGGGTCGCAGTGTTCTCTTATAATCAAGCCTAGCTTCAACGAGCTGAAGAAAAATGTTCGGTAGACGATCACCCAAGATTCCGCGAAATATCCCAAATTCTTTTTCCACTCTATGGCCAACTGAATATTTATTTCACAATCCGCAGGGCCAATTTTTTGGCCAACTGACTTTTCATCGAACCAATGAAACCTTGAATATTTGGTCCTATGGATACATGGGTATTGAACATTCAAGTAATTCGGTTCAGTCAGTCGTTAGATTCTCAGTTGATTTGGATGTGTTATTTATATAAAATTTTATAATCATCCAATCATCATTTACCTACCTAATAGTGAATTTATGATGGTCAAAAAATGAATGGTACGTTTACGGGTATGATTTTGAACCAGTGAAGTAACTTTTTACTTTACTTTTCAGATGCGCATGACGGTAAATGAAATTGGAAAATAATTTGCCATCCCATTTGACAGCGTGAGATTTATTTTTGATGCTTACCGCATTCGTATTCGTCCGAATGATCGTAGCAATTCATGTGGCCGTCGCAGTGTTTTACTTCAGGTATGCACAAGCCGTTGGAACAAGTCCATTCGTCCACCAGACAATGATGATGGAGGTTTGTACACCTGAGGACGAGTCAAACGATGCTCAGAAAAATGTGTTTTGCAAGTTTATAGATCAAAAAATTTGACAACGCGTTGTCGAGTAAATTTACACGTCCATATATCAATGGGATTTTGAAAGATTTTACCGAATTTCGAGAGGTTTTTTCTTTCGTGAATTCCGATGATTTCTTGTAATTTCAGATGATTCGAAAAATTTCGTCAAGTTTATGAAACTTCAGAGTACTTTCGAAGATTTTATCGGATTTCAAAAGATATCACTAACAATAAGATCCAGAAAATTTTACGTGTCATTTTTAGCTTGTCTTTAAATAAAATTCTAAATATATTCTATTATAAATAATAGAATTTAGAGAATCTCTGAAAAATTATACGCGAATCTGAAGTATTATACCCGATTCGCTTCATCGAATTCCGAAAGATCCAAAATCGTTCTCTGGTATTTTGTAAAGAATTCACATAATTTGGAAATCCTTTAAAAGTAATTTACAAACACTTTGCACCATTTCAGAGTAATTTGAAACGATTTGGTTGGCTTGCACGGTATTTGAAACATGGTCAATCCCTCGTTACAGAGTTCTAATTAATGCTTTGAACCGAAGACCGGGAATTAGGAACCAAATTAATTGGGGCCAAAGACACTCGTTTATCGTTAAATAAATCTATAATTTCGGGACGATTTGTTATACTTTTACATTCTTTGTACAGGAATACAAAAAACTTCAGTTGAATAAAGTTTGTGTCAGCTGATAAGATTGTGTCAGTTTCATTAGTCCTAAAATAGAAGTGTACAACAAGCTTCTCGAGATTACGTGCCACCCTGTTTTACACGCTAATGAATATTAAACGCAGAGGTCTAAATTTGTCTCAAGTGGATCCAACTGCGAACGTAATTAACAACTCCAGCATTAAATTTCTCTGAATTAAATAATTCAAGTGGCAAAAGTAGTCAAGTTTAGACTAAAGCAGATAGTAACAATTCAACTCGTTCGAATAAACTGGAAACTTTAAAACCGTGAAAAACAAAGACTCGTGTATCTCATAACCAGAGAAAAAAATCCTTAGAAAATAAAAAGTGTTCTTAAACTCGCGATTTAAAAATCTTTGGTTTTTATATAATTCAGAAGTGAGATTTGTTCGGAAATTTGTTATCCGAAATACTCGTATTCATTTTTAATCCGTGCGTAATGCATGGAATTTTTTATTAATTTATTAAACATCAAAACTTCGTGACCTGCAGAGAAGCGTAATTAGTGACTTGAAAAATATCGGAAAAAATTACTCTTTTTTTCGCGAATTCGGGCCGAACGTTTATTAAATCTTGGAAGATCGGTAATTAAATTTCAAAAATCCAACCTGAAGGCATCGACGTCCAGCCGATGGCAGCGCTGCGTGTTTATGAGACAGAGACCAGCGCATCCCGTGGGATCCCGGGGATCGGGACCAGTCCTGCAAAACGGAACCTCATCGCCGACGAGAGCGACGCAAACCTCGCCGGCAAAACAGTCGTCGCAATATCTGGTCACGTTCGACGCTGGAAAAAAATGGTTGTCAGAAACTTTGCGAGAATCATTTGCCCAAAAGTTGATACTTTTTGTCAATCGCGTTACGACACAGTCGAACATTCGGTATTCATGAGATTGTCATATTCTTGAGTTACAAAGATCTGTAAAAAAAAAAAAAAAAAAAAAAAAAAATCGGAAAATTGAGCATACCAAAAATACACGTACAAAAAACCTTGGATATTCATGTGTCGTTTAAAATCGTTTCAAAATCGTTAAAAATCAAGCAGATTACTTCAATTTCAATCTACGATGGCCCATTTTATTGGCAAGAATATTTCAAATTCACTGGATTACTTCCTATTTCGCCAAGTTGGCATCGTTGAAGTTTTAATTTCGACACGTTGCATCGGTATTGATTATGATTTACAAATATGTAGCAATATTGACCGAGCGAAATCGTGTAAGTTCAACTTGCGTAAGTTGGAGTATAATTCTGCATATAAATACGTGTAAGTCATGTTTAATTCAGACCGCAGAGAGAGAGAGAGAGAAAAAAAACGAAACAATAATTTATGAGAAAAATGTGTAATGAAATCTTAGATAATACAAGAAATTATATTATTATGAATTGCAAAAACGTAAACCAAAGTTATTCTCTAGCAAAAATGTGCTGTTTGTTGGAGTAAATGTTTTCAAAAATTTTTCATTTTTCTATGTGTACAGAGATCTTTGTAACTTACGAACATAACAATTCGAAGTATCCTCAATTTACGACTGTCTTCTGATAAAATTAACAAATAGCGTCGATTTTCGGCCAACCAAATTTCTTAAAAACTCTAAGCTTTTCAAATTTACATTTAATTTTTGCTCTCGAACTCGGCTCGCTCAAAATTAATCGGAAGCTTGAACATTAGAACTTTTTCTCATTTAAATAGTAGGTAAACAAAGCCGCGAAACAGCGTGAAAATTTCTTTTTAGAAACTGTACAAGATTTATTGTAATCTCTCAGACATTATTGAGTGTATCGTAGTTCAAACTTTTCCGCGCCGAAGTGACATAGAATTTTTATCGAAACTTTCCGAAAACAACGAACTTGCTTACATTTCTGAGAAATAATTAATATAAAAACACAAACATTCGTGACAAATTTTCGAAGACTCACCAGGTGAAGGCGATTGACTCGTCGTCGACGTTGTGCTTTCTTTGATTGTTTCCGATTCCGGCACGATGATCGTGCTCGTTTCCGGATACCAGATGACACTCGGAGTTACCGTTGTCGTCTCCAAATGAACGCTGCTCGGGTTTGTCGTGTTGTTGAAATCGTCGAGACGAGTTCTCACCGTTGTGCACGTATCGCAAATTTCCGTGGTTCCGTTTGGTGCCGACGCCATCAAGTATTGCTGTATCACTTGCAGCTTCTGAGGTTCTAAAATGTTGTACAGAAATAAATGAACTGAAAACAGTGTTTGTTTTTTTTTTTTTTTTATTCATCAAAAATCAAACAAAAACTATATTTATTCTCCCGTTGTATCTCATTGTTCGAATAATCCGAGTTCGGAAAAAGTTCAGAAATAAAGTTCGAGAAAATTATCCGTAAGAACAAGTTTTGCTAATTCTTCAGCTGCAAAGGTGAATCTGAATCCTCGAAAGTGGAAAAATTTTCCAATACTTTTGCGCTTGCTGCTAATTATTATTTAAATAGTAAACTGTATTGACATTATTTTTTTAATACTGTACAGTGTATGATTATGAGATTGAAGTTCGAAGCGTTGAAGCAACAAAATATGAACATAAAAAATTCAGGGGAAAGATGGCGGTAAGAAAAAAAGGGAACAACGATGAATACGAATTTGATGTTTCTTATCCAACAACTTGGTTAAATTACAGCTGTTACACTGTTGGAAAAACAATGTGTAAACTTTTTTTTCCAACCAAAAATTCGGCAGACTGTTATTTCTGATCTTCTAGTTGGGTCTTGCAAAGTCAGTATTACTTTGAACGAATCTGAGCGATTCGTTTTTTAATTCCAATCTTCAAATTGAAGTAAAAAAATGTGAAGACATTTCAAGAGAAACTGTACAAATCCTAATTTACATTGTATTTAATATAAATTTTTTTTTTACATTCTTGAGTTCGGTTTCATTTGTGGAGAAGGTTACTGTTTTCAAAATATGTCACGAATTTTAGAATTGAATTTCTATAGTTTCTGAATTTTCATTTCGAAATCGCAGAAATAACTGTGATTCAAATAATTCGAGATGACGAGAAAAAAAAATGCTACAGATTTTTTTTTTTACATCGAATTATGAATAAAAAATATCTGATTCGATTCAATTACCGATATCCGTGTGTTCGCAGTATCGATCTAACGAACTTTCAAAGATAATGAAAGAATGAAATTTGAATCTTATTCGCAAATTTAGATAACCCTCAGAAACATAAGCTCGTAAGTCTCATGCACAGAATATTGAGAAAAAAAATCCGTACATTCTCACCGTTCCTTGGAGTCGAAAACGGCAATATTCCAACTACGGCTTAAACGAGAGTTGGAGAAAACCGATGAATTCGCAAACGCATTTTCACAACGATGAATGAATGGTGATAATGAGAAGAACAAACACAGAAGCATTAAAACTGGAGCACGCATCTTCCCACGCATCGTATATGCGCGGGGGTTTTATCGTCCATGAATCTCATGTACTCGCTGAAGAGATTTGATTAAAGAGAAGAAACGTACGTACGAGAACGTGCTTGCGGTTAAAGCCGTGAAACGAGCCGTTGTTGCTGAATCAATTGACATTTGGCACCGGACTTAATGAAATGGTTATTCAGTCAATCAAGAGTTAATTAACAGCCGTATCAAAATCCGCCCGCCTATTTCATTTCACTCTTTTTACTTCTTTTCATTTCACTTATGCATACAACGTGCTTCTCGAGCGCAGCTTCTTTCTTTCCTTCCTTTTTTCACTGTCATTGACAAGCTCTGTTTAACGCTAATTGAAACAGACGCAAATTGCAAGTGACACGTCTCCTCGTCAACAATTATTTTTAATAAAATCTTCGCCTATATCAATCTCTAGGGGCCTTCGATGTTTATTAGGCTACGCTTTTCACTCTGCGTATGTATTTAATGCTGCTATAATTATGGATCGTAGTTACGACACTTGAGAAATGGAGGGAAAAAAAAACTGTTTTAGCAAACAGTTTTCAAACTTTTTTTCAACGTACAGTTTTCGTTACTTGACACGTCACTTGAAAATTAATAATCTCATCATTTTTTACATTTCGGTATAATAGAAGTGTTGCAAAATTTCGTTTGTAATTCGATAGCACTTTGGAAAATCTAATCGTCATATTAATTTATCATCGAATCAATTTTCACGTATCTAGATAAATTTTATATAAAAAAAAACGAGCTCCTGTACGAGTCATTTTTTTTTCTCGAGCATTTGTTTCAAATAAGAAAATAAAAATATCAAGACTAACGCAATTCTAAGAACGTCATATTTATTTTTCATGCCATAGGAGAAAAATTGAACACTCGAGAAACAAAAACTTGTTATGGAGGTTTTTCATATGAAAGAGTAATGAGTTTTAGTTTCATCAGTCAAACATTGAGTATTTGTTATATTTATTATGCATTCCTAAGGTACGATGATTTTCCTAAAAATGCGAGAACAAAAGAAATAATGAAATTATGAACAGTGTCTCGAGATTGGAGAAGTATAGAATAGTTATTCGACTCTGGGATTAAGTGCATATTTTATTCAAAAAACTATTCCGCTCAATTCGAGATATTTTTTTTTTAATCATATTTATATCGCTATAAATACACATTCGATGTTCCAAAATTGTATTTACATCGATTCTGTTCAATAAAAAATAACATCGAATTTACTTTCATCAGACAGAAAACAATCTGTTCAACGATCCTTTATACTTTCTAGCAACTGTTGCGATAATTTCACGTTCTTACGACGCCCTAAATTGACGTCGACAGCCCTTATTTAACTTCAAAAAAAAAAAATAAAAAAAATATAGTAAACCGAAAAAACCTTAAATCGACTTTAAAAAATTAAATTCCCTTACCAAAGGAAATCATTTCTTTCGCTGTATTTGACTCCGATACTTGATGCAATTATTGTTTGTTTGTTTTTTTTCCTATTTTTCACGGAAAATGGGCCCAACGATGAATACTAACCGAAAAGAATGTAGAGAGCTGTGCAGCCGACTCCGAGAAGAAGTAGAATGACCGCAATCAGTACGACGATGGATTTGGTGCATCCTCCGCTGCGCAGCGGGCTCACAAAATGCAGCGTCCATCCTCTTCGGTGTTTGTCTAGTTTTGCCGGACGCGGAGGCGGCTCGCCTCTCACGCTTCGTCGCAGGTTGACACGATTCTGGGAGGAAGGTGTCTGACTCCGACTGGGCAGGGAATATGCCCTCTGAAACGCGAAACGACAGTGAATTATTATCGGAAGAGAAAAGGAAAGGAAATTAAACCGCGGAGAGATTCGTGTGATACTCGTACGGAAAACAAAGTATTTCAAATTGTTTTTCCGGCATTCTTTCACGCTGTCTTCGGTATCGGGACATTTGTTTATGCATTAACAAATATCAATCGGAACAAAAAAAAAAAACTGTCACGATCTTACGTGAGTAATTCGAATAATGTTGTAAACAACTGCGAAGAAATTCAATCGCACGCAATTTCGCGTAGTTCGTTACAGCGTTTCTGGAGTTGTTGTTGAAAAAAAAAACTATACATATATAATTAATAATTGCATTGCTAATTTCATTGTTTTATAATACCGAAAACTTTGTAGTCGTACATGGAATTCTGTGTTGAATTTTATTATATACGAATCAATTGCCTCGTGATAAATTTTTTCCGTATTGTTTCCTCGGTTGATTGCAATCAAAACGTTGTACACGAAATGATTCGGTAAGTTTAAGTGACAAATTATTGTGCTTCGTCGAGAAACATGTTTTAATTTTACTCAAAATTCATTTCAGATTGATTTTATGATTTGGCAGTAAGATTTTTACACAAGGAAGCAAAACATGCAAGAATAATATGTGCATGAGGATATTTTAGAATTATTTCTATCCTGTTAGATTTATTTATTAGCATCTGCAGTTTTTAACATTTTCTTGCATGGTAAGAAGAGATTCATCGGTATAAAACTTCGATTCTAGGTTTTTGCAATACGATTCAGTATAAATACTAAAAGCGATGAATTATAAACGTTCTTTATTCGATCTCGCAGGTATTCTAATTATTTTTTCAATACGAAGACGGTTTTTTTTTCAACAAAATTCAACTCAATAAATTTGAGCTCTATTTTTTAACCCTGATTGTGTTGTTTTAATAAAATTCAACAGATTGCTGACAAACCTGTAAATCAGCCATGGGTGTGTCATTATCTGTAGAAAAAAATTGAGCAAAAGTAAAAAAAAAAAAAAAATCACAGCACTGGTTTTTTTTCCTCTGAGGGTAAAATCAGCAAAATTATCCTAATTCACTCTGATTAACCTGCGCCCTCCATAAATGCTCGCAATAATTAATTCACGATACGTTTGCGTCATTCGGTGCACAATTATTTGCATCCACCACTAATTATTGTCACATCCGCACGTCGTTGAATTTGAAGAAAAAATATTTTAAAAAATTCACACCGAGCTGAACACTCGTTAACGTTCCGAAATTTGTAAAAATTCATCGGAATTAAAAGACGCTGGAATCACCGCACCCAGCGCTCGGCGTCTCACAGCTTAAAATAAAGTTTAGCTAGTCGGTGCGCGATGATAAGATAAGATATAAAATTGACGGTTATTTTCAGGGTTATCGCGTTTCGTTCGCGAGTGAAATGATTGAGCTTCGCGGCTCGTCGAGATCTCGCAATCGAGCTTTGCGGAGAAAATAAGCCGGGCGGACTGTTCGAAAGGTGGTAAACGATTGCGGCGAGAGGATGTCAGCTGGCGGTTTCCGAAGCTTGCGGAGCTTCCTCAATTGGCTAGAACCCGGATCCAACCGGCGACTTGGCACCGAGACAGGAACAGCTACCGATGATCTTAGTGCGCTTCTGCAACTTTAATACCTCAGACTGTTGCCCCAACAGAGAGCTTTCCTCTGCACGTGTTTCTACGTGACATAATTCCAACATTAGATATTGTACGCCGTGTTCCGTCGCCCGACTAATAACATAACACCGTCGACGAGCCAAGAAATCTTGGACATGATCTCTTAACTTGCCCTCGTAAAGGGATTTCTTTTTCTTTTTTTTTTTTTTTTTTTTTACACCGTTTTTGTCCGCACAACGAGATTAATTTCTACCTAGTTATGCAATTTGATATACTACAGGGTATTTAACTATCTGCATTTTTCAGCATACACAAAATATATAGTTTGGGACACAAAATGAACGTCAGTTTTTTTTACCTACGAACAAAAAAATTCTATTACGTTCAGTTACTATTTTTTTTTATAATTATTTCTTTCGAATATTCGAAAATTTCAGGTTGATATAGTTATAAATTTATGTTAAGGCCTTACTCGGTTGAAAAAATGTAGTATCGACGACAATAATTAGACCAAATAGTTGCAACTGGAAATCACACGATGCTAAATTTTTTAGTTTTTTTTTGTTAACGCTACAATCGGATAGAAAAGAAAATCAATAATTTTTGGGAAAGAGAAAATTTCGAGCTTGCGAATCAATCATTCATTCTCATCACTTTTGGATTAATTTTATCTGTATATACGATCCATTTTAATTTCTACGGTCATTCGAGAACGGATTGATCAGTTCAGATGAATATCTTCTAGTCAAGATTGAGTGAATTTTTGGCAAAATTGTTCGAACCGTTCTAAATTCAGTGGTAAAAATTAATACTCATTTCTGTCTGTTGAAAAGTCAAAAGCGAATGGACAAATTTAGATGAAACTCCGTCCACCGGTTGAACTTTTTCTGAACTCAAAAGCGATTTGCTTTTGAGCAAAATTTACCGAGAAATTCCGAAGTCCTTTACAAAAATGGAAATCTTTGGTCAGGCCCGTCGTCTATTCCTGCTTTAACATTGAAAGATAAACTCCGGGATGAACGATTTGTGAAAAAAATCACTTGTGAAAAAAATGGCTACGTACACTTCACAAAAAGTAGACAACCAACTCGTAAGAAATTGCGATCAAGTTTTGCGTTTACACTAAAATATTTTTGTGTCCGTCAAATACCCTCAACTTTATTGTTTCACATTTTTTTTGCCTCGACATTTTTTTGGTCCAATAAATCTACAGCATTGAGATGACTAGCGATCTTTTCTGCTCCGAAAATAAAACTTTCATTTTTGTTGCGTTATTCACCAGGTTTCACGTGTATCGAACCACGCGGTACAATATCGTTTATAAATAAAAAAGTAACTCGAAGTGGTGAGGGTGTAAAATATTATACGTGGCATTACAACTGCATAAAGATTGTCAAAATATTTTGTAAAAAACAATATCTTTCAAATATCTCGAGAAATTATCCATCTCTTGCAATGTTTTGAGATATTTTAGAAGCAGGTCGTCAACATCATGTAAATACTTTAACCGATATCCATTCGATGTTTGAAAAATATTTTTAATACATTGGGACAAATTTTTTAAGCATTTCGTAAGATAATTTCGATGTAAAAATATTTGAAACATCTAATTAGCTGCGTCAATTGATGGGAAAAAAATTTTCGGAAAATAAACAGAAGCCAGAGGTGAAAAAATATAACCGATCAAGCCTTCGACCGCAGGGGATAAATTATGCACTGGACGACTTTGAGAGCTTTATACGGTGTCTATAGCTATGTTATTATTTTCGTTGGTTAGTCGCGTCAAACGTATGGATGCCAGGTGGCAGAGGTTATAGCCGAGCATTCAGAATCGGCATCGGCGTCGTCGGCGTCTCCACAAGTTAGTCTCACGATCTATTTTTGCGTCAAAACGTTGTGGTTTCAACTTCTCAAGACTGTTTAGACAAATTATGGCAGGAAGTTTGTGTGTCGGTGCATTTCTTCATCGTTCTTTGGTAAATTTATAACATCTTTCGCCGTGCGGTGAGAATTTCTCTATTTAAGAAGAAAAAAAGGAAAAAACTTTGAAATCCAGTAATTGTTCTACGCTGTGAAATTTTTGGCCAATTCATTCATCGTATTTTCTCATTTTTATTCTCTGGCGATAGTCAATTTTCAAACAATATTTCGAGAATTATTTTTATCACTTCGAATAATAATTTATTCGATCAAATAATTGCTCAGAATACAATCAACTTCCGGAATTCGTTTTGGTCACTAAATTTTTTTTAATATTTGTCATCTAATTTTGAATCGAATCGAGAGAAATTAATTTTTTGGCAAAAACATGTATATTTCTATAGCCCTTACAGTTAGTGCGGATGATTAATTGATTGGAGAAAAAAAGCACTCGCTTGATGTACCGAAAAATAAGTTGATATTCAAGTAAATTCCTCCGACTGTAGTTGAATATATAATCATTTTGGATTATTTATAAAATTTAATTTACGACAGTTTTGTATACACGTTATCTTTTATAATATTATAAAAACTTGGGCGATGAGTGTTCCGAATAATTCACCCTCTCGGAAATTAATGCGGACGTTTGCGTGGCTGGAAGATTATGTATATAAATTCCGCTGAATATATACCATTCTCAAATATAATCTCAAGCGTTTTCTCATACGCATTAAAAATGACGAATGAGGTCGAAAAAGAGGTTTATAATACATGTCAAAATGAACGAACAACTATTCACGGCGCCCGTCTACATTCATACTTAAATATATACATACATGTATAATACATCAAATTGAAGATAAACAGGCATGCAGGTACAAGCGTGAAACGCATCATTCATAAACATGAAGGGGAAAACTATGTTTACGCGGAGAAAAACCAATTTTAGACACAAGAAAATGTCGCGTGGGGGAATCGAAAGAGAGCGCCAAGCAGAACGTTACGATACAATTTATTTGTAGTGATTATTGCTGAAACCCTACGAGGCGCAAGTTTCCCGGGATCACTAATTTGCCCCGGAATTAGAGCGTCGAGTAACATCGGTGCACTTGCCAGCCAAACAATTATTTCAGTTCCAAACCGTTGCGTTTTTTCAGAAATTACATAGGAAGAAATTTAAGAAATCCCATCCTGGGGCTTTTTATTTCTCTGATGCACTGCTGATTGTGACAACTATGAAATTAAGTATCGAATTATCGGCGGAAAATATCCAGAGAAAAATTATTAGAAGCGCAAAACTACGACTGGGAACTTTTGGAAAATAAATCGATATTAATTGTACAAATGTACAAAACTGAAATTGAAAATTTAGGTACTCAGCAATAATATTTGCCACAATAAAAAAGGATTGACGACTCTGTATTGAAATATTGAGCCAAAATGTTTTGTTGTGAATTTAATTTCTCGGTTGGCAAATTTGGGAGATTAATTTCTAGGCCAGAAAAATAGACGTTTTTTGGGCTGAACCTCGCACTAAATTGCCGATCCAATTTTTTTTTTATAATGTTTGGGGTCACTTACTGAGTATAAAAACACAAAATGCTGACAGATTAACGTGGAGCTTCAGGCGCAATCTCGAAAAATCGTTTTTGGTCGATATCTCGGAAACTATCCACTTTAGGGCAAAAGTCGTAGAGACCATTATTGTAGAGAGTAACATTTTGCATCTTTTGTTTCTTGGAAATTTTTTTGCAAAACTTGCCGTTTACGATTTATGGCTCGTTGAATGAACGAGTTTTTCTATCTCGGCCGATAACTCATATCATTATTGGTTAATAAAGTGCTATTTTTACTGGCCCATTCGTGTGTCCATTTGTTGGGTGCATTGCAAGGAGTTTCAAATGATGAAACTTAGGGGGGCAAACATCATCGTGATAACTATATGATAAGCCCTATGATCCCCTAACACTTGTTGGGGAACTACTTCATACTCAACCCGCCGTATTAGCTCAATACCTAAGGCAGATGTACTAGGTATTTTCCGTAGACTTGATTGGCACGTTTACTTACAGCATAAGTTGTTTTTCGGTTCCGATTACAAAGGGACAGCGCGAACGCAGTCCCTACTACCAAAAATAATACGCCCGAGATACCCACATTAGGGGTATTCGCAAGGTTCAGCCCGACCGAAGTGCAATGGAAGAGCCTCGTCTTGGAGGAACCGCCTTGTTGATCACGGTGTCCTCTGCGCCAGGTAAGTATGCTTAGGTCTGTGCGGCGCCTGGTTAAGAAGTAGAACCGCCGCATTATTGACGCGAGAAGCACTTCCGCTGAGCGCCGCGCATCGCCGGATCGCCGAACTAATTTTGAACGATTGGCCGAAGCCACCAAACGAAGCTGTTTGATTCTCGCGCGGCGTTTTCGGGTATGTATAACGGGTCTTGAGTGTCAGAGTTCGCCTATTCGATCCAGAATTCGCACGCTACGTAACTGTTATCGGGTAATTTCTAATTCTCTGTATTGTGCTTAAAATGTTAGGCTTGACTCCTGAATACATCTAAATAATCAATAGCAAAACCATATTTTTGGATACGAATTTACTACCTAGGAATTTCAAAATTGAAGTGTTATATAATTCCTTTACTACTTTTCGCAGTTTACCGTGAAGCCATATGCTCGAAAGAAAATTTAATCTTAAGAACTGTGCATTCAAACGCCATATTGAAATATATCAACTACAACTGCGCTATTCGAGTAGACATTAAAGTATTTAAAATGAGGGAAACACCAATTTACATGTTACATATTTTTAAGGATTTTCAAATACTGTAAAATTCATTAGTCATTTCGTGCAAAATTGATGCATAGAATTATTTTACTCACACAGCTCCTCGGGCTCCACATATTTACTAGGCAAACAAGCGTTGACGGTGTGAGTTTAAAGTATAAAACATAAGTTACGATCTAGTTTTGAATCGAAGGAAATCTATGTGTCACTATAATAACCGACGTTCCTCTTGAACTTAGCATTTTAGCATTTATAATTCTTAAAAAAGCTAATCAATCGGGCAATGAAAAAGGGGCGGAGAGGGCGAAAGTAGGGTGGTCCCTCCTTCCACGGCCATTCCCTAACTACCAAACGTCACTATATGCAAATTTTCACATCCGTAAAATGATAAAAAAAATAACGATGTAGTGAACAAACGAAAGAAAAAGGCTCCTCGAGCAAATGGTAGAATTCGGATATGGACATTAGAAGGTTTTGTGTGAGATTTCCCGTTCCGAGAGCAACATTCTAACCGTGTATATCTATATATATGTGTCGGTGGAAGTGAAGCTTGAACAAACGATAACACACCTCGCAGTCAGAGTTGACAATGGGAGAAAGTCTGTGCGGCGTATTCCGTACACGGGATGCGAACCTCAAAAACTTGGTTTTTTTTTTTTCATCTCTTTCTCTGAAAGCGAGGTGAATTTTTTTCAACAATACAGTCGAACAAATCAAGCAGCATTTTGATATCTTCACTCATTTGCTCGTCGGACGTATTTTTCACCGTATTGCGAGAATAATATTCACTTGAAACGATCTGTTTTTTATCATGGGAAATTCGTGAGAATTAGAAAAAAAATGAGGGGATCCAGTCTGAGTTGTGCAAGTTTCACAAGAAAGACGTGTTATTCGAATCTTTGAAACAGCGTTGAAAATCACGATGCATCTACAGTAGCGTTCAAAAGTATTTTTACACCATGAATTATCAAGTTATTACTTCGATCCACCATTTTTCTTAATTTGTTTTATCTTCACTCTATTTTTTAGCGAACGAGAGTTAATTTTCGACAATTTCAATAACAAATATTATCGATCTTTGTTTTTTATATTTGCTTGTAATTAATTCAATTACTGTCTTTTTCAAATACTTTAGAGCGCTACTGTACACGAAGTAATGAATATTAGGTAAACTTTTAATCGTGAAAACGCAAAATCTTGATCATCTGCGGATAAAATTATGACGATAATTTGATCGAATTATTGTTTTACTTGAAACGGTTAAAAATGTAGTGACTATAATTTTCATTGTATATATTTTTCATAATTTTTAAAAAATTTTCAAGTCATGTATTTTAAAATTAGACTCGAATGTATGTCAGAAACAAATTTCACATATTTCTAGGAGTAAAATTTTCCATGACTATGTGTTATGTATTGCGTAGCAGGTAAAATACCCTGAAATTGGTCCCGTTCTTTCTTATTCGTAACTATCTGATAGGAATAGAAACCGTTTACCTTACAAAGAAACAGCAAAGTACCTTGGAAACTTCTTTTACACGATATATATTTTACTAGCAGCAGTTGAACTGGCTACTAATGAGGAATAAGGAACGATCCATTAGTATTTCATTTTCCCCTTGGTCATTGCGCTTCTTTGTCATCAGGAATTTTGCAAGTCGTTTCTACTTTCTCTAAATTGAGTCAGTTTCGTAAATTGTTCGTTTTAACTAAAATACATGCGGCATTCCGAGAAGTTAGAGGATGTAAAGCCAAGTCAAACATGTTTCGAAACAAGAAAACGTCAAATCAGAGATTTAAAAGCTGCAACTTTAGTTGATCAAGGTATATCCAATTTAGAAAGTACCGCTGGTTTAATGAAAAAAATTTGAACGCTTAATTTTAAGTGTAAACATCTTCTCATCAACAAAGTTAGAGATTTCATACTGTTCCGTTTTATTTTTTCACCTAAAAATCCCTGCAATAAAATGCGTTCAATGAGAGTGAAAAATAACTCATTTCATTCGTAAACGAAATTGTCTACAAATCGCTTTACGGGACAAGACATTATCTTGAACTCGTCAGTTGGTAAAAATAATACACCTATATGTGAAATCGTCATAATTCACAGGTAACAAAATTTTTATGACTTAATGAGAAACGCATTATCGTTATCCACGAACAAAATGAGCTGTTTTTTATCAGAATGTGATAAGCTATGTGGTTTTTCCCGCGAACAAATAGTAAAGTTGGTAAATAAGGTGCAGTTGGAATTAGAATTTTTTTTTTGCTTAATTTACTGTCATCATCGAGACTTGCTCTGGTGAAATTTTTCAAATCTTTTTCCATAAAGATTTCGATACAAAAATGTTAACATCCAACTGGAGTACCCAATAATATCATAATCAATTCTTAATTATCGGTGAAATTCAATTGCCGTTATAAATCACTATTTTCGTTTTTGATGAAAAATAAATAATACCACCTCATTATTCAGTGTTTCCATGATTTCACACGCATACAAAAAATGTACTATTAGTTTTTTCCGCTCGTGTACCCAATTGTAGAATTCTCATTCGAAAGCTGAGAATTTTTTCGTAAACACCTCGGAAAATTTTTCGTTCGAATTTGTTGAAAACAGACAGATTCTTAATCAAATACGAACCTATTGAATAATAATTTACTTGGAGTAAGCAAGAAGAAAATTTGATTTGATCCGTTTGAAATATATTCCAACCTAATAAATTTTTGGTATCAAGCAACAAAAATTTTCTAATACATACAACATCGTATTCGAATGGATATTTTTTCTGGATAATGATTCCGCTGATTCAAGACAAAAACAAAAAAAAAAGAAATATTCAACCAAACTGAAATTAACGCTGAAGTACGAACCTGAAAATGCTCGTGTTCCTTGACGTCGGTAAAAAAAATCGGAGCCTCCTTAGCGGCCCACTGATCCTGGGAGTAAATTGAGTTGACTTTCATAGTGGCCCGATTTTTTTGCGGCGTGTTAATGAGCGCCTTGAAGTCGGTATGATCGTGTGAGCTTTCAACATGGCCGCCAAGTCTGTCTTGAATCTCGTTCTTGTCATAATTAAGGGATTTAATGGGGTTCGGGTGCCAAATCGCGGAATTGTTCGTCGGCGCGAAAACCGCCTGCGGACTTCCGGTCGCCGGTTGGAAGTTCGGGAGCCTTCCGACAGGCAGCGCTAAAATCGGCTCCGTACTCGCGGCGAGCTTCGACTCGGTCCCGCGGCTCTTGCAGCGCTTACAGTCCTTCTTCTTCCGCCTGTGTCGCGCCCGTCCGACTTCCGGTTCCTTCTCGCTTCCGGTCACGCGCACCGACCGGCTTACATCGCGATTCCGACCCTCCGGGAGCCGCTTCAAAGGCATCGTCAGGGTTCGCTGGAGCCTTGAGATCACGTCGCCCGGATTCGACACGCCGCCCTCCGATTTTTCCAAGGCTCCGGGTTTCCAAACGCTTCCCAGGCTCTCCGGGATCGCCGAGAAGCCCGGATTGTCCTTGCAGAACGATCCGATTTCTTCCTCTTCTTCTTCCTCTTCTTCGCCTTCTTCTGCCTCTTCCTCTTCCAGGAACATCGGACCGGGAATTATATCCTCGTAGACGTGCGGCAAGTCCTGAACCTTGTCTCGTGTATTCCTCGGTGATGATTCTCCACGCGGAATTTTTCCATTATCATCTGTCACCCTCGACGAGAAATTATCGGAGTCATCTCTGATTACCATCGATTTTCCAAAGTCCTCTTCGAATCCGCGGTTCTCCATCTGAAAGCAAATTATTCGAGACTTTAGATCTTTAACTCGAGTCAAAGAATTCTTCAGGACTATTTAAGATATCAATTTACTTGGGTGGAAAATTACAGATGAAACGTTTTCTTTTTTTTTTTGTATCATGCATGGTTCCGCTTTTTTTTTTTAAACGTATTTTCCCCTTCAAATCGGTGAACATTTTGTGGGAACCTAGATTGAATCGTTCAATGAGGCTCGAGTCAGTAACGTTAACGTAACGAAACGTCGGAGAAAAAATCATTACTACGCAATTTTAGAATGACTTTGGAAGAGTTGGCTTTTTAACATAGGAGTATATTTTTTTTTATTGTGGATTAATAAATTTCAGATATTCCTAAAAGTGCAAAGTAACGATTTTTCCATCGTTACAGTAACGTTACCAACTTCACCCTCATATCATTCTCCTAAACATTTCGAAAATGAGAAATTACTGTTAGATTTCTTCCCATCCCCACCTCTTCTTTTTTCTTGTTGTTGTTGTTGTAAGGTTTTGTTTTTTCCTATACTGTTACAGAAAAGCTGTGTTAATTGTAACCCCGAAAATATTTAATAAAAATTAAGTAAGACCATTTAATGCCGTGTTCAACGCTATTTGGTGTCAAGACTATCTCTTTTTTTTTTTTTGTTCAAAACGGTGAAAATTTATCGAATGTATAACCTAAATATTTGAAAATCCAATGATTAATAAATATTGTCGATAAATTCTCATAGAATTTGATACTTATAACCTTCTACATTACCACCGTCATTTTTGAACTTATTCTATGTCAACATATTCAGTGAAAATGTGCGATAAAAATCGTTCGAATTTTCAATAACTAAAGAGAGAATACGTGAAAATTCCATAGACTTTGCACGAGTCCATAGAATATAGTATTCAAAACTACTTTGTTGATATCTGAATTTGGTTCAGAATTTATCATCCACAAAACTGAAAATAGCGAAGAAATGAAAAGTTCAGAGAAAATTGCACAAGGATGTACATGAAAAAGACGAATACAGAATAATTTGCAAGAAAAAAAATATCATTGCCGTTTCATATTATGGATCAATGCTCGGAAAATTAGTGTTTTTAAGAGAAAACAAATGAGCCCATAGCAAAAAAATACTCAAAAATTTCGTAGTAATTGCTCCTGGGTTACATACTCATGCATGACATTGAATTCGTACGCTTTTTCCAAAAATAAAACACGCGTAAAAATTTCATAGAAAATTATTTGGACAGAGTTTATAACTCTTTACGGTTGCTTTCATCGATTTCATCGATAACAGATGTTAAAATGTAATGAAGTTACACTCATTGTACGAATACGCGACGATGCAGCGAAAAATTTGACTTCCGATTGGTCACAGTTCAGCTACACGAAATAAAAAAATTGAATAATAATAAATTAAAGATAGGAGCGAAAAAAGGATAACGAGAAAAAGTGGAACTCGATTAAATCGGCGTTAAAGATCGAGCGGCAACAAGATCGTCGAAGAATCGTTGAATGATCGTAGGAAATTCGATAAGCGTCAGGTGGGGTCAAGATAGCCGACTAAAAATGGATCGGTAGGCATGAATGAGTGAGAAACTTGGGAAACTTTACATTCAAAATGATTAAAAAAAAAAAAATTTCTTCCACCATTTCAATTGTGCTTAAATTCGATATCCATTGCAGTTAAATCGTGTTCATACAAATGTATATAATATGTATAACATTTGATTCACACGATAATTAAAATTACTCGACGTTTCAAAGAGATTTCATTCGGTTTTGTTATAACAATCATTTCAGGTGTATCGATAGAGATTTATTATTTGGTTGATTTCATTTTCGCAAATTTAATGTACGTTATAATTTATACATCTTACAATTATCAAATCAAACATAGAAAAAAAGAACTTTCTGTTTCGTTCACACAATTTTCGTACAATGGATTTCTCGCGATTTATTTGTGTACCCGTGAAAGGTGAAGAACATCTTCAATTTCAACACGAAGTGTAGAATTTTATTGCTGTGCTTTCACTTTATTTCGGTGTTTTCTTTCTTACAAATCTACCAGGATAATGATTTAAAGAAAGGAGAAAAAAACAATTACAAAACAATCAAGTTTTTATTGCATTTGAGCAGATCTGTAAAAAATTCTCAAGGTAATTCTGATGCAAATTAAAATAAAAGAAAAAAAAAGGAAGAATTTAATCAAATTTGCAATGTTTTCGAAAAAATTTGTCAGATTAAGTAAACTTTTTTATTTTCCCTGAGAAACATCGTGACTCACATCGGTATTTCACATTTCATAACTCTGCATGAAATAATTCATTCAAATGTATCTTGTAATATTTTGTAAATTTGTTGTAAAATGAAATAGATTTTTTTTTTCTGTACAAAATTCGCGTCACCTGCTGTAGTTTTTAAAATCAAACCGAAACAAGTCAGGCATCGATCGTGAAGATCAATTCGTTTGTGTGGGTAAAATTATACACATTGTGCAGTGATCATCGAGGCATGATGAAACCTGATCATCCAGCATTACATTACCAGCAGCGGCGGGAAGTTTCATTGAGCTTCTATATCTACCTGTCATTGTTCGATTTTCAAACCGATGATCAGTTGTGTGGATACACAATTTACCACTTGTCTCATTCAGTATTACCCGCTAAATTTATACGCCGTTTTCCACTTTATTCACTCGTTTGTCAGGTGAAAAAGAAAGTCAAAGATAAAATTTTAAAAACTGATTATTCTTTCTCCCTCTTTCTCTTTCTTCTTCGCAGCGTGTAAATTAAAGAGGGAAAAAACTGGGACGCAGCCAAGAAATTTATGCTCGGATTCGCCTATTTTTTTCATGCGAACTGTTACAATGCAGAGTTGCCTTCATGGCAGATGAGACTTGGAATTTTTTATCATCGAGATGCAAGTGACCGTGGGAAAATGATTCGGTGTTTAATCAACCGAAAAATCACCGTACAAGGTATGTTAAAAGATAATATTAGAAATGCCGTTACAGGAAAATGGGATGGGAAAAATTTGTAAACTTTTTATACATTATTTCAATGCTAAGAGTATTTTCATTCGTCTCTTCAAGCCACTCGCAAAATTATCGAATAAATTTTAATTCACGTACATTTTTTATATGATTTTCAAATGCACAATTTGGTCTACCGTTCTTTTTTCGATCTTATAATCGAATGAAGCCAATTTATCGAACATATTATCTTGTATCGTAAATGGAATATCGATATTTATGAAAATTTGTATAATTTTGGAACTGTTGTTCAATCCAAAATTTTTTCTACTCAAACATTTTTCAGAACACAGTCAAGTTTTTTTTTTTTTCTCTTGTGGCAGTTTCCAGAATCCAGATTTCCGTCTAGACTATCAAATTTCCAAAACTACTCCGTTGAAAAAATATCATCTCGACGACTTCGAAAACAATAAAGATTTCGTAAAAAAAAACAAGATGTGATCTTTCAACTATTGTTACATATCCTGCAAAAATTACATCACCAGTAAATCAATCGTTTTTTTTCGTGTTCCAGTTTTTGTTCTACCTCCAGGATATTCAGAAAACTTGACTTCTTCATGATTTTATGAATTCTATTGGCATTAATTAATGTTGAACGAAATGATATCATAAATTATAAAAATTAACTCCCATGCATTAGACAAATCGGTAAATTCACCAGCAATTGTCGTTGTGATTTTGCAATCTAACGTGAAACTTCGACGGTTATTTACTTTGTAATTCATACAGCTTTTAGTGAAAACTAAAATAATCAAATGAATTCTGGCAATATATTTTCAAAAACTGCTGAAATTTATACACTCTTTTTTCCCAAAATCCATTGTTTCCCTCATATTCCAAACAAATTAAAAAGTCTGTTGCCACTTTCACGGAAAACCCTGATATTCTTTCGAAATGAATATCGATAACGAAAGATATAAACCTGATTTGCGAGTTTTGTTTTTTTTTTCAAGACTTATTAGAAGGTATATCGATCAACAAATATCACAAAATAATGAGTGGGTTCAAGAACAAATCAATTTTCATCGTAATACATATTTGAATACGTTCAAAAAAAAAAAAAATAGTTAGGAGAAACAGGACTTCAAACGAATGAGAAGAAATTTTAAAAAAATCCAAAATTTAACTGAACCTCGATAATTGGCGCTCGAACGCAATTTCGACTATAAAAAAATCTTCTAATCAGTGGAAAATCCCCAGCTTCCAGACCCCTTCGAACTGCAGGGTCCCCAATTGGGTTACAGTTTATATATATATATATATATACACAATATATACGTTGCTTATGTCCATAGTTATACATAAGTGTATGCCTAGTTAAAATCTTGGAACGAACCTTCAATCGAACGTCAACGCTCGGGTCACGTCCTGCTCCAGATGACATCGTCACGTTTCAAAACAAAACGAGAAACCACGGCACAAAACTTTTTTTTTTATAGACGAAGCGAGAGGAAAAAAAAACACTCTAGAATACCTCGAAACTCAACGAGTCGAGGGAACTGCAGGAGTTTAAAATCAACAGACCGTTACTGTATAGTTTAATTTTACTTCCAATTAATACCGGCACAGTATTCACACAAGCACAAATATTTTCAAACGCATGTTTTGGCTGTGACAGAATTATTTACCGTGAAATGAAAAAAAAAAAAAAAAAAAAAAAAAAAACACCAAACGCCGACACACGGACCGCAGTAAAGAGAAGCACAAGAATATATATATTGTTATAATCCGGTGACTGCACGATGACACTTTTCAAATTACGTAAAATAAAACAATCCGTACGACGAAGCAAAAGTTTCGTAAATACGAAATATCTAATAACACATTTCAAACTAACCACGGTGGGAGAGTAAACTCTTTGCGCGGGTGTTTCGAACTCACTTTCAAATTCAAATTTGAATCGAGATTGTTTCCCGCCACTTTTCGTCCGTTATTCGTTTGTTCGAGGAAAAAGCTTCGCGTTCCGAGTTCAAACGGTCGAGGAAAATATCGAATTCGAATTTTCAAATTCTCAACAACCCTCGCCGCGTCGATTCGCCACCGAGGGGCGCTTCATTTCCGGAATGGCGAATCGTCGTCGCTCCGACTCATCTCATTCAACGCACGTTCGCAGGTTTCTGGTACAGCTCTGATTCCACCGCGCGTTTCAAACATCGACGTCCGCTCGGCGCTCCCGACGCCAACCGACTGTCACGTTCATGATTCCGAGACGTTTGACGACGCCGCTCGCCCGTCACGCCATTCGCAATGAGTGTTGCCGGGCCTCAGGAGCTCGAGTTTTACTCCGTGCGACTCTTGGATCTTTATGTTGCGCCTTTACTCGCTTACTCGTGGTGTACACTGTACACGTACCCATGAAAATCTGCATACACGATTGAACTTCCTTTGATTGGGAGGGGAGGAGGTATGTGCGTGTCGGTCACGTCGTGTGAGGGGAAATTTTGGGTGTAAGGCAATAATTGATTTATGTCTATATTTGTGTGTTGTAGAACCAACGCTGCTACTCTTGATTTTACATAAATATCCTTTCTTCGCATTTGTAACGCGTATTGATGTGTATTGAAATTTTTTTTTTTTCAATTAGGTGTATATTCACTCACCCTAAATCGAAGCCGAAAATATCAGTTGAACGGAGGCTGGAGTGGAAAATTTTTACAATGCAATTGGCCAGCTCTCTGTACCTCAATAGTGAGAATTTAATCACTTGCACCGTCAAACCTGATTAGTATTTTCGTAGTTCTTCTTTTTTTAGTATCCAAAGAGTTTTGATTTTCGTGTATTTGATTGCAAAAGAATAAAGAATAATAATAATAATTTTGCAATGGTAAATTATCAATTATTACGTAGTATTGATTGTTGATGTATTCAAATTTATACGTACTCAACATCGTTACCTTACAATTCGATACAAAATAGGCAATAACTACTTTTAACTGATTCTTTCTTTGTAAATTCTGTATTTCGCACTTCGGCGTACGCTAATAAGGTACTTGGTAGACAACGATCCCGACCGCCGAGGGATTGATAGCTACCGTTTTCAGCTCTCGACGACTTCATACTATACTGGCTACCCGGGTGCACTTGTCTTGCTACCGGGGTAGCATCCACCCGAACCTTCCGCATCGCCTCGACTGCCGGCGAACAGGGAGATAAAAATCCCCCCGACGGCCGAGGACACCGCTCCTCGAGGAGGAACCAGCCGCCCGCTTTATCGGACGCCGTAAGGATGGCACGAAGGGCAGACCGTAGCCTGCCGTCTTCCGACCCCAAACCACTACGTCCAGATTGATAAAGCCATCGTTCCGAGGATCGACGCAGCCTTCCTGTCGGCAAGAACTAATCACGCGAATCATGGTCCACGGTTTTGAATTGCGTTAAGCCGCCGTATGACTGCGTGATCTCCTTGAAGAAGTCCTCAATGATAGGCAACCTGGACAGTAAACTGAAGCAGCTATTAAATCGTACGAGTTGGCGTCAATGACGAAATCACGAGCAGCACATTACGCCACATCTAGCGGTAATCTTCGAAAACGCATGAGGTCAACCAACCAAGCAAAGGGAAGAAGAATTACCTCACGGCAGCAAATCCGAATTTCCGAATCCTCCCGATATAAGCTCTCGATACTTCACCTCTACCGCTACCGTTTATATCGTACTACCGTCTTTCATCCCGCTACCGTTTCATTATTACTATCGTTTTGCTCTACTGTTAGATTCTTCCTGTAAATTTAAGTTCTTTTCGTCCTTCCTGTTTTCCCTTGTTCAATATAATAAGTTTTATTTAAATTAGACTCAGTATTGTGTGCCTGAGATCGTCTGTTAAGGTAAGGTTTTTGCCTTTGTATTGCATCGTTACGAAGTTGCTCATAATTTCTATTCTTTTCCTATGGTATTTATCGACTGTGTGTGATTCATGGTCAACGGCTTTGAGTTGCGTTAAGCCGCCGTGTGACTGCATGATTTCAATAATTAATAATTTCCGTGTCTGAGCGACCTCGTAACTGCCGAATAATTAATTCTCTTGTATTTATGAATTTCTATTAGTCTGCTTCTGTAGTCTCTACCGTATTTTGAGCCCTGTTGGCTTTACCTTTCGTCTCATAATTATTTGTAACAGTAGTGTGCCTTACATTTTATTTCTGTTATCGCTTGTTATACTTTTATTTATTTTCGTGCCTATCGTATCGTATATCGAGTTCCTTGGAGTACAGCCGAGCGTAGAATCAGCCTCTAAATATTACCGCACCTTTTTCTATTGCTATTGGCAATTTTATATTATTTTTGCCTCTTATTCCTTTCTCTGTATCTTGTCAAGTTAAGTTCTGCGTATTATTCTTGATCCTTTTGTACTGCGGTGTATTCAGTGTATTTCTTTATTTTGTAAACTCTCCGAAATTCTCACTCTCTCATAATTCTGTACTTTGTATTGTCTCGAAAGTTATGTTTAGGAATTCATCGTTTAATTCCTCCGATCCGTAATTATTGTAAACTATTGATTCTATCGATTATGAATAACTCTACCGAAAATTATCTAATCGATCGTTTACGCTACCGATTGTGTAAATTGTTAACGAATGTCAATCTTTCGTACTGGTTATAATCTATGGTAAATTCGTCTTATTATCCACCGAGCTATCGTTACTTCGTTTTCTACCGATTAAGCGATTATAGTAAAGTTCTCACTCTCGTTTTTAATTGACAGAATAATAATTTCCCTAGCGTCGTTTGCAACTTGGGTAAGATCACGTCGCCCAGTGACGAGTAGTTTTAAGTAAATTCTTACATTGTATCGCTTCTCCCGACCTACGTTCATTTTTCTCTGTCAACTGCCGTCTCTCGTTTCAAAGCTACCGTTTAATTCTATTCTACCGAAATTATTGTGAACAACGATTGCTTGTTTTATTAACTACCGCTGTCGATACCATTTCATTTGCCTGTCTCAACCCTGTAACCTTATCGACGATATATGATCGACTGACCTGTTCATTTTTCCTGACTTGAGTTCATTCTTCATTTCATTATTTTCTTTAATTCTGTAATTATTGTTGTGGAATGCCGCCACTCTACCAGTTCGTGCGAGTACCTGAGCCTAGCCAGCCGTACAACGGGTTCTCTGTTTATTTTTCGTACGGTTTCGTGTTATTTTTATTGATTCGTATTATTATTTGAAAATCGACGCTAACGCGTCTGGCGCCCAACGTGATTGATTTTGTTATAGTTTAATGTTCTGAATAAGTGGAGAATCGCGCCAAAGTGTCAACGGTAAGTCCTGATCTGAGGGTAACAGAATTTAGCGTTACAACCTCCACAAAAACGTCGTCTAGGTTACTTGGTACGTAAAGCTTCCATTTCGTCAATTTCAATGTTCGTTTATTACTCCTTCTCACTTGAATTCGGTAATTATGATTTGGGGGACAGAATATTTACGTTTAATGTGGAAAAAGAACATTGAAAAAAGAAACTTTTCATACGCAAGAATTTAATTTACTCAAACATCTGACATGGTGCTCAAGTTTTGACAATTTGACGTTTCTTTCTGTACAATTATTTCTTTTATAAAAATTTGAATAATTATCAAATCGTATCAGCAGACTAATGGGTTATACAGTATTATTGTTTTTATATTCACCGCGAAAAATAAGACGAATTCAGATCAAATCGCATGAATCAACATGTCGAACATGTCGATAGAAGCCTCTCGACATTTCGACAGGATGAAGTTTCAGTCTTTTACATGTACGTTTCTTTTTTGCTTCTCTTTGCATTTTATTTACATGTTTACTTGATTGTCTTTTCTTTAAATATTACGACGGTGCGAAAATTCGTAAAAATTCCCTTTCAGCAATAACAGCATCAATTTGAACTGCAGAATTCCTGTCCAGGGATAAAATTTAATTCGTTAGTTTGTCGCATGTGCAGCAAAAGTGTCGCGGATGAGTCGCGGCGAACAAGTTATCATGAGAAATTATTGTTTTTCTTCAAGATCTCAAGGCCTCCGACAATCCTCCGTATACACATATTTACAATACGTAGCTGTCAACGGTGGATTATAGTATGTGGATTGTTGTAATGATTTCTTGCTGCGATTCCAGATCATCGTTTGTGTCTCGTGACTTACAACTGCACAATTTATTACCGGTATTGAAAGAATGTTGCGGAGCTCGATTTACAAAGAAAAACAAGTTTTCATTGAGCTCAATCAGCCTAATCAATGATCGTTTCGATTCGCGGCGGTATAGAATGTGATACTAATGAGTTTCCATTTCTGAGAAACCTGCCTTAGGTGTATGATCGTTAAAAACGCTACGAAGCTTTTCAGGCAGAAAGAAAATTTGTACCGATCTAATTGCCGGATTTTTTTAAGTAGAATTTTCATTCCTGTCAAGAGAATCTGCAACGGTAATCAGCTGAAAAGGTAGCAAGTAAATTTCGAAAAAATGTCCAGTTTTGTTCAATTTCACGAAAAATCTGACGTTACGCATCTTGTTTTATCTTAAAAAATACGAAAACGAAAATCTTTATTCGTTGCCAGTTTTTAACGATCACTTCCATATCACTTGACATAAACTTTGAAACTGCAGCCATGTTGACTCGTCATGGAAGACGGACTCGAAAAATTTACCCGATACAATGCCTACGCCCGAATCCCCGTTGAGTTACAAAAAAGGCTTCTCCTCAGGTGTGTCAAATATAATTTTCATCACCGCTGCAGGAGATGAGACAACCGTCTATTCACGCTAATTATAAACCAGTAAATACGTTGCTTGTATTTGCTTGGAATGAATAATGAAAGTTGATTCAGAATTTCTCTGCGGAATGTGAAACATGTTTGTTCAGTAAGCATTTTATTTTTATCCTACTATTAAACGCTAATTTAAAGCGGTTAACATACGTACGGCTTCAAGAGCATTTTTATCAAGCCGATTCACAGTTTGAGAAACTTGATGTCATTGTAATATTAATCTTGTTAATTTGGGATAAGATTTTCGTTTAATTTTTTTGTTTCAACCTTGCATTTCCGTCCAATATAAATAATAATCGAACTTCGGGTAGAATAGAAGAAATGTAGTTTCGTTGTTGTTTCGCTCCGAACGATTATACTTATTTTCAAGTATTTTCTTACTTATTTTATGAATTTAATTTGCGGCATCGATCCCCTTCACTAATTACGGTGCAAGTGTAATTGATCGCAAACGATCATTAAACGCGTTCAACATTTTACTCGGATTTTCGCAACAAACCTAATTATTTATATATTTATATTTATGTAACAGACTCGCGAGAGCAGAATTTTATACAGAGTAATCGCGATATTCAGGGGAAAAAACCATATTTCGTAATTCGCTGTAAACTCAAGGATATTTGATCCCATGGGAACCTCACGCATGCCAGCGGGATGCGCCATGATGTAAAAGTGAAACAAGAAAGTATAAAAATGCTCAACGCGCAGAGAAAAAAATGCGGTTGGAATGAAACCAAATTTGAACGAATAGATTCATTCGCCATGGGACACCGATTGCATGTTCGATCACAGAAAACGTCGGTTATTTTGATTGTCTTACCGCCGTTGACGCGGTTCACTGCGCCTTCAAAACAACCGCAGCCATTTAAGCTTAAGTGTGTTTTCTTGCGTGCACGTTTCTCTGTCTCCATTTTATTTTATATCGATTGAATTTTATCACCAGAAAAATCATTATCCGCAGATGGGTAGCTATAATTAAACGGATCAACGACCAGTCTTGAACTAACGGTGGATTTGAAACTAACCCATGATTAACACAGTAGAGAGAAAAAACCGCGCGAATGAAAAAAAAAATCTTTTCATATCAAATATTTGATGTAAAAAAATATTCGTCGAATTCGCTGGATAAATGTTGATTTTTCAGGCCTGCATTCATCGAAAGTGCAACACCAAAGCATACCAATGATTCTTGCCATCTTTTTCCGTCGGATAAAATCGTCTTCGACGAATTTTTAGTACGACAAACGATTCTGTTGACAAAATAAAATTGCAAGTGAGCCGCGCAACGGTTCTCACGCTGGTTTCGTTCCAGCGTTCCTAATTCAATTCCACCCTTCCAATGTTCTACTTTATTCAATTGTTTGCTCAATTTTCAACAAATCTACGTTATTTGAACAATCAAAATCCATAAATCGTTTCTGTTCAAGAAATTTCCCCCAATAATTTCACATTGGTGATTTTTCATTGAGTAAAGCTTGTTCGTGAAACTAAAAACAAAAAGTCTAGCAATATAAATAAGCGAATGAAAAATCGATCTATCGGTCGATTTCAAACCTGCACGTATTACGAATACCGGGAATTATAAAGAGGCGAATTTCGCACGGTTATCTTCAGTTACCTACCGACGCGATGAAAGATCAGCGCGGTGACTGATTCGGCAGATGGAACGGCTCGTTCTTTCCTCCTCCTGCTCCGCAGTTTTTGTTTTTTATCGTGTATCTTTTGTTACGCTCGGAGCACTGAAACGTATACGTATATATTGCAGAATGTAAAAACTATCCTCCGCTCTTACAGCCAATCATCGTTTCCCCGATTGTCATTCTTTCTTCATTCTCTCTTCGTATCCGTTTTTCTTGATACATTTCTTTCAATTTGTTAATTATTCCAATTTACATTTTCCGTTTTTTTCTTCGTTATAACGGAAATTAGGCGTCTCACTGTTCAGGTTAAAAACAAATTAAAAATTTAGAACACTCATAATTATAATATAATCAATCTATTTCAAAAACGAAATTAATATCCGCATATATAATCCATTCAAACTTTATGTAGCAAGAGAGGAAGAACTTTTCTTCATCTATTTTGTATCTCGTACAAGATGAATTAAAAAATTTCGAAGTCAGTAACTAGTCAAAGAAATATATTTTTAGCAAGATCGTGACAGCTGCAAAAAATAAGCAACACAAGTTTGACAATATTTCCCAGCTTTGAAAATGCCTATAGTCTTATAATAATAAAGAAATTATATTAATTAATCAAGAAATAAATGAAAGAAATGAAAGAATCGCTGATCATTGTCACCTGATTAATATAATAAATCATTTTCTTCAAACCAAACTTGAGAGAATGGAAAAATTGTCTCTTGGCAATTGTCGAAAATATGTTACAAACTTCGGTTCGAAACGAGCTAATGAACAACGAATTGGCATGACGTGATGTAAAACTTAAAACCCAAAAACACCAGCATCGAAAGAACAGTCTACGATCGTACGAAAAGTTTTTGTAAAACTTGGATTTTCCAAATAAATTATTCACCATACATTTTTAACTTAATTTCTACTTGAAAAACTATAAAAAATGCATCCTTTTTCCAAAGCGATTCCTCGTATGTTTCACATCCGTAAATTACATTTAGAAGATAGCCAGAGTGAAAAAATTAAATTCTATGTAATGTATTCTGATGAGCAATGGCCGGAAGTCCACGCGGCATACGTATACATATCCGCATACACATAGATACTTGTGAGAATTCAGTTCATTCATTTGGTTCACCATAAAAGTTCAATCGCCTTATTGTGAAAGGCCTCAGAACGTTGATAAACTCCCTAGGAATTGGTATGGCGCGCGTCTTAATCGAGACTCGTGATTGCGACAATTGCCGGGAGTTGACTCTGCGATTGAACTCAGCAGGAACGAAGTGACGTCACTGCGTGAACCGTATGCAAGAAGCAGGCGTGGCAAACGCGAACGGAATACGTCTGTATATAAAGAACTAGGAAATATACGAATGCGGCAAATAAATAAATATGCGAACGAAACCCTCAATTTTCACATTTGCTAAAATCGATTAAAATCATCAATACTCAGCTGAATGTGTTAATAATTCGTCTGTTCCATTTTTATAGGAATCAGTTTGTCAACTAGACCGTAATGTATTTCATCGGACATTTTTCATGGTCATGTATAATTATGCATCTCAGATTTACCTTGGTAAAATAGTACATATAATTGCATACATTTCAACATGTTTGTCCGACATCTTTTTACACATATGTCAATTGGAACTGGTGATGAAATCTGGTTTAAAGATACCGAAAAATTTATCAATAAATTTAACGAAACTGAAAATTCCTCGAATAAATAGCATTTAGATGTTAAATGGCGTGTCCGAAGTCTTTTTATACGTCTACTTCCGGTCACGAATCAGCCTGGAGTAAATAAGATATGGACGCGGAAGATAGTCCGTATTTGATTATACGGGGCTGGAAAGAGGCCGCGATACTAGGTGGAGTTAGTCAAGTGAACTGACATGAGCAACGAGTAATTAGCTCTTACTTTTTGAAGGGCTGCGTTGGTGTCTCCTTACGCGATGTCGAAGGTGTTTACCCATCGGAACGGTGAAAAGTCAATTTAACGACGAATTGAACGACGCGGGATGACCTCAAAAGCGACCAAAATAAGGTTTCCAGAAATTCAAAACGGCTCGTTGATCAAGCAAGTTGAAAAGATGGGTTGAATCACGCAACGCTAACAGCGAAGTACTCGAAGATTCTACGAAAGGTAGAAAGAATTTAAATTAATTGACATAGTTTCAAATTACGCAATTCTTTTGTTCACGATTACTTCGTTAGACTTCGAAAATTTGAAAAATCGACTCTGTGAGTCTAAAAAAAAATCAAATTTACTAGACAGATATTGAAAAAAAAAACGTCGAATATTACATTCAATTGCTTAAAGCAAATTG
The DNA here is from genome assembly GCF_021155785.1 of Neodiprion fabricii. Classification (NCBI taxonomy): domain Eukaryota; kingdom Metazoa; phylum Arthropoda; class Insecta; order Hymenoptera; family Diprionidae; genus Neodiprion; species Neodiprion fabricii. The sequence goes on from NC_060243.1 coordinate 18,439,178, forward strand.
AAAGGGCTTCGAAAACCGTGAAGAAACTAATTTACTAGTTTCGAAAAAACTCCATGTTATTAAAGTCCAAACACGGTGAAGGATTTAAGACTACCTCTGGCGATTGGAAAAAACCACTTCAAGTAACTCGAAAAGAATCTGAAAGTTTGCAAGGAAATAGTAATAATCTCAATTTGTGATTCCAAAGACGTTCAAAAATTTTGAATACTCTCAAGCGACTTTGAAAAATCTCGAAAAGAGTTTCGAATCCTAAAAAAATTGTCATCAAATGCTCCAGTGTTCAATTCTGTTCAAAAATATCTGTTTTAAGTTGCATAAAATTCCGAGTACAGATTTACAACAAGAAACAATACAACTGTATTTTGGTAAAAGTGAAGGATAATTGCATGTCAGAATTTGTTTAAAAAAAAAAAAAATCACAAGGAATTTCAGCTGATTGTGAGTTTTACAAACAAACATTCTTACGGATTCCAAAAACTCTCTCTCTCTCTCTTCTCGCTAATTTTTGCCGTTCTACCATCGATGTACGAATCAATGTAGACGAGTGATTCGTAAAATACGGCAATAATCCCCATATCGGAAAGTGAATAGAACTTAAAATAAGAGAACGTTCGCGGTTGACCGCCGTCTTCTAAAATTGCGGTGAGTTAACAGCTGCTGTCTTTAGAGGCATTCGCGTCGCGTTCGTGAGTTTGACAATGCCGGGATTTATTTCTCATGAGCTGCGTTTGTTGGCAGGATAGAAATTCACCTACCCGCCATACCTGAACGTAGATTGCGGTATTTCTTGAAAATAAATTTGTGACCAGGCGGTTTAGAGTACCGATTTGCCCAATTGTACATTGACACTTCTTTGTCATCTGCAGAGCTAATTTTCTGGTTTGTGGAAACCTTGAATTCAGACGACGCCATCCGGTGGTACATATACTCAACACCAAATCGGGTGTACTTATAAACGCAATTTTCTATCCGATATTACACTTCAGATTTCACTAAAGTTTTCCGTGCCTTGATATTTATCAAATTGGACAGTTTAAGCGATCAGCTGTTACTATTTACGCCGCCATATTGTCGTAAGAATATCTGGGACGCACGGTTGGGTCAAAGTTGCTCAAAAACATGACGAAACAAAGAATTAAAAAAAGTAACTGTAGCTAGTCAAGTTAAATCTCGTTTAAAGAAGTTCATAATCTAATCCAGAAAAGATTTCAAAACACTGAATTCAATTATATAAACATCTTGCTATTAACATCGTTGGAGGAATCGTGCACTATTCTACTATTTTTTCATCAAAACGTTGATAGAGTTTGTCTGATTCTAATGAAAATTAGTAGCTTATTTTGTTAATAAACAATTCCTATACAAAACTCGACACAAGCAAATTTTTTTTTTTTTTTTTTGAACTGGTGAGTTGACAAATTGTTGGTTTTCGGTGCGAATATCACAGAATAACGTGATTTCCGTGATTTTTTCAATACAATCAAGTGTTCGCGTGTTATATTTTGTGTTTGAATATTTTTTGTCATGTCGCAAGGACTATTTTAGTCAGATAAAATTATACGCTACATCCATGCTAGTTTTTAAACCATTTTACACCTGTCACATATTTGTTCCAACACTTTTCCAACCCGCCTGATGTATTTTTCTATTTGCCTCGGATCTGACAAATCGTACAAAAAACTAGTAATAACAACAAAAATGTAAAAGGCGAACTAAAAAAGTGGCCAAAATTACACATTCAATACACAATATCATTTGAATCGCAGAGAACCGCGCCTATATTCTGCAAGCGGACTGGCAGTGAATACAAAACAGGCAAAATAGGCATTCTAGCCTCTCCTTATAACCTCACTTCTCAGTATCAGCTGCGAGCCGTTTCGGCACCGTGTATTATAATCGGTGTTTATTCTCCGTAGGCACTCACGTACTCAAGAGGCGTACCTATGCGGTTTGACGCGTCATTCTTGTACCCGCTGCATGTACGGTATGACTCGATAAAAGACGTGCAACTAGTCGCGAGTGAGTCTTGCCTTCTGGAACGCGACTGAATCACTGCTGAATTGCAGCTCCTTACGCAAATTGACCCCTTCTATTATCCGCACAATATTCACGCCGAGGAAAATTTCATCCGGCCTTCTTTTACGTACGCGATCTTGTATTTTTTATTTTACATATTACGTCACAACTCGTCTTAAACTTCCGCTGCGAAATGTCTTCGGTACTCTTCAATAATAATTCTTTTCTTTTCTTGTTCATAACTTTCTCATAGGTACCGTGTCTTCGGCTCTAAATTCCATCTTTTTTTTTTTTATCCCCTTTTGAAGGAATCGCAGGATGTCGAGAGCTTTTTAAGGGTCGAACCGTCAAAATACGGGATATTATGGTGTTGAGTGCAACGTTTCGTCACCGAATCCGGGCTCTGGATGGAATCGGAAAGGAGAAAAATTGCCTCAATTTCCGAGCACTCAGCTGCTGTAGTCGTATTGGGAAAGCTGTATAACTAATTAGTATTTGTCAGAAAAGCGGATGTAAACTTAGAGTGGAAAAACGTAATACGAAGACCGAATAATAACAAGACCCGGGCAGAGAAATTGTCTCGATATTCACCGCGGTTATTCCGTCTTCGGTTATCAGTATTGACTGAATTCGTTATTGAATTTCTTTTATCCTTGGTTTTTATTGCCATATTTGATCCTTCTTCGTTTATGCATTTTAATCTTTCTGCCATTGCGTCGTGAAATATTTTTTAAAAATGAATGATATTCCAAGCAAATTCCCGATACAGGATTTTCGTTTCTTTTTTATTTTCGCTTTCAACGTGTTGCTATAACGCTGCATATTATTAATAAATGTATTTTCAGAATCCTGGTTCGCGTTCGCGATTGCTGGTTATCTTAACTTGTGTATATACATATAGTACGCATTCGTATCCTAAGTACATGCAGCTTGACTGGATCATCTTAACTGCAGCTACTAAAAAAATACGCACACATATTTACTTGTGCATGGATGTATGTACTCGTATGAAGCACTTGTATACAGTAAATATGGGCGCATTCAACCGGGGAAAGAAATTTCTCCGAAATATAAAGAGCAAACGACACAAAAAGCTCGTTGTCCAAACTACTATATTCCATGCACTGAGGATAAATTATTCTTGATGTGAACACGGCATGTGAACGCTCATAGAAAAAAATCTCGACGCTATATCACAGTTTACTTCGCATGAAAATTGTACGTCAGGAATCTAACTTTCTTCTCATTACTAATCGGGTATTATTTTTTTTCATTAAAAATGACTTTTCTAACCTCCGATGAATCTCTATAGTTCGCTGAATTGTACATGAGAAATTTTCCAAACATATATATGTATATATATACTTTTTCGAATTTTTGCTGCAAACTTTAGTTGAATACTGGAAAACAGATCTAATGTTTGTACATTTTTCAAGGTTAACAAAACAAAGTTTTCACTGGTAGTAGTTTCAATAATGATCGGACCCAGATAGTTTTGTTTTCATTGGCATTTCATATTGTTGATCTGATTCTATACAGTGTTCTATAAAGTGATTAGCTGTATATGAAGACGGCAAAAATCGTGATTATTAAAATTACTACGTTTATCGGATTCGACAAAATTATTTTTGTACAATATTTACAGTACACGCCGCTTATCGAATAATCGACGCAAATATACCAAGAGTATAATATAAAGCTATTCCAATAAATTTTAGATTCGCAAGACTGTTTTTCAAAATACTTGTAAACAACATAATATAATACGTTATAGTCGATATTCTTCAAGTCGGAAATATAATAGTCAACCTGAATTTTTCTGTAACGTAACTTTAACGAAGAGTAGAATAATAATGGAGAATTTCATAACCTCAAAACGATGCAAGGAAAAACAGCTGAAACCGAAGTCATTCCGTCAGCTGACTTTTAGTCGACCCTGGCATCGAAATTAACCGGATGTAAAACTGGATGCGATGAATTAATTAATTATACCAACGAAGACAATGACGAGTGTCTGGGATCGGTATTTTTCATTCTTTTTTTTTCTCTAGCGGCAATCGGACGTCCGTGACTGACGCGATGAATCAATGCGGATGCAGCAGGGCGTGTAGCCTATGCTATAATATACACACTTTAACTCGGATGACATGGTCGTCAAGTCCATTACGAATTCCTGAAATTGATTTGTCAATTCGTCCGCACTCAACGTCAACGATCAAAGTCTCCGTCACTGTTCAATTTCCAAGGCGTTATAAATAGTTTCCGCAGTTCATTTATTGTATTGCAAAATCGGTTACCTGCTTTAAAAAAATATAATACCCCCTCATAGAAGAACGACTTTTTTTTCTTGTGCAACCGATCATCAGTCGTTGTTCCAATTTCCCGATTATTGATAGGTTAGGATATTCAACTATACGGAAGAAAAGCCTTAATAATTTTTTAATTACTAGTTCAAAGGACATCTAAACAATACACTTTTCCTCACTGTACGCGTTATTATCATATGATAATCGCATTCAAATTTCCTTGCAATGGAAGCTTTTTTTAGTGAAAAGTTGGACATCGTAACAACAAAAAAGCAGTCCGAAGATTAATTTGGAACTTTGCAGCTTCCGAAAAATTTTTTCCTGAAAAATTCTCATTTTTCATACTTATTTACACCACAGAGAGTTACAATAAACTTTGAAACTGACATATTTTACTGACTGCGTTCGACTTATTGTATTTGGGTGAATAAGGTGCAAAATATGACTGTGCAATTAGTTTGGTAATTAAATGCACAAAATTTTCTTTACATATTATATGGAACGTAAGATTCTGACAAGGAAAGTGAAACACAATTGCTTACTTATTGCGAAAATATAAATTTACTCGAGTTATCAACTGTTGCAGCGTTGTCTGAGAAGCAAATATTTACACAGCATATATTTGCGCGACAATCATACTTCTGTTATATACACTTCGAACATACATGATATGCAAATATACGTATAATGCTATTCTCTCTTGTTGTCTTGCTGTGGTATGTAAAAAAAATTGCTATTCATTTAGATATAAATTCTACAATTCGTGGAACAATATGTCTTATTGCATCTTTTTTTTTTAATGAAATTACAATCATACACGTAATATAAATATGAATATTTAAAAATTATCAACCTTCGACAATACGACCGACCAATCATAAGGATACAATCACGAAACAGCTGTTAAAACTACAATTCTCATAATCGTTCTCTTACAATTTTCATGAACACAATCAGAGCTATTTCAAAATGTTGACGCTGTCAACTATATATATTTGAAATCACGCTACCAATTATCTATTCTATCAGTTATACACGAAATTGTGATATTTGAAGGATTGAACATAAAAATCATCATCTTTTAAGACAAATTTTCAAAATGTTAATAGTGATTATTCCACGCATTTGTTTTCCGATGAAAAGGTTTCGCGAGCAGTGAATTTGTCAGTTCGAATATTGATGGCAGGATAAGTATATGTGTATGTAGGTATTTTCAAACTGAAGGAAAAAAGATTGGAGATGCCGGGGATCGAACCCGGGGCCTTTCACATGCAAAGCGAACGCTCTACCACTGAGCTACATCCCCGCACGTGATTACGATGCAAGCCTGTTGGGCATCGAATTTGTCGTTCCGAGAATTTCGAAAACTACATGGAAGACGAAAAAAGCTGGAGATGCCGGGGATTGAACCCGGGGCCTTTCACATGCGAAGCAAACGCTCTACCGCTGAGCTACATCCCCGCACGTGATAACGATGTAAGCCTGTTGGGCATCGATATTGTCGTTCTGAGAATTTCGAAAACTACACGGAAGAAGAAAAAAACTGGAGATGCCGGGGATCGAACCCGGGGCCTTTCACATGCGAAGCAAACGCTCTACCGCTGAGCTACATCCCCGCACGTGATAACGATGTAAGCCTGTTGGGCATCGATATTGTCGTTCTGAGAATTTCGAAAACTACACGGAAGAAGAAAAAAACTGGAGATGCCGGGGATCGAACCCGGGGCCTTTCACATGCAAAGCGAACGCTCTACCACTGAGCTACATCCCCGCACGTGATAACGATGTAAACCTGTTGGGCATCGATATTGTCGTTCTGAGAATTTCGAAAACTACACGGAAGAAGAAAAAAACTGGAGATGCCGGGGATCGAACCCGGGGCCTTTCACATGCAAAGCGAACGCTCTACCACTGAGCTACATCCCCGCACGTGATAACGATGTAAACCTGTTGGGCATCGAATTTGTCGTTCCGAGAATTTCGAAAACTACATGGAAGAAGAAAAAATCTGGAGATGCCGGGGATTGAACCCGGGGCCTTTCACATGCGAAGCAAACGCTCTACCGCTGAGCTACATCCCCGCACGTGATAACGATGTAAACCTGTTGGGCATCGATATTGTCGTTCTGAGAATTTCGAAAACTACACGGAGAAAGATAAAAAAACTGGAGATGCCGGGGATCGAACCCGGGGCCTTTCACATGCAAAGCGAACGCTCTACCACTGAGCTACATCCCCGCACGTGATAACGATGTAAACCTGTTGGGCATCGATATTGTCGTTCTGAGAATTTCGAAAACTACACGGAAGAAGAAAAAAACTGGAGATGCCGGGGATCGAACCCGGGGCCTTTCACATGCAAAGCGAACGCTCTACCACTGAGCTACATCCCCGCACGTGATAACGATGTAAACCTGTTGGGCATCGATATTGTCGTTCTGAGAATTTCGAAAACTACACGGAAGAAGAAAAAAACTGGAGATGCCGGGGATCGAACCCGGGGCCTTTCACATGCAAAGCGAACGCTCTACCACTGAGCTACATCCCCGCACGTGATAACGATGTAAACCTGTTGGGCATCGATATTGTCGTTCTGAGAATTTCGAAAACTACACGGAAGAAGAAAAAAACTGGAGATGCCGGGGATCGAACCCGGGGCCTTTCACATGCAAAGCGAACGCTCTACCACTGAGCTACATCCCCGCACGTGATAAAGATGCAAACGTGTTGGGCATCGATCTTATCGTTCAGAGAATATCGAAAACTACATAGAGAAAGAAAAAAACTGGAGATGCCGGGGATCGAACCCGGGGCCTTTCACATGCAAAGCGAACGCTCTACCACTGAGCTACATCCCCGCACGTGATAACGATGTAAACCTGTTGGGCATCGAATTTGTCGTTCCGAGAATTTCGAAAACTACATGGAAGAAGAAAAAATCTGGAGATGCCGGGGATTGAACCCGGGGCCTTTCACATGCGAAGCAAACGCTCTACCGCTGAGCTACATCCCCGCACGTGATAACGATGTAAACCTGTTGGGCATCGATATTGTCGTTCTGAGAATTTCGAAAACTACACGGAGAAAGATAAAAAAACTGGAGATGCCGGGGATCGAACCCGGGGCCTTTCACATGCAAAGCGAACGCTCTACCACTGAGCTACATCCCCGCACGTGATAAAGATGCAAACGTGTTGGGGATCGATCTTATCGTTCAGAGAATATCGAAAACTACATAGAGAAAGAAAAAAACTGGAGATGCCGGGGATCGAACCCGGGGCCTTTCACATGCAAAGCGAACGCTCTACCACTGAGCTACATCCCCGCACGTGATAAAGATGCAAATGTGTTGGGCATCGATCTTATCGTTCTGAGAATTTGGAAACTACACAGAGAAAGAAAAAAAACTGGAGATGCCGGGGATCGAACCCGGGGCCTTTCACATGCAAAGCGAACGCTCTACCACTGAGCTACATCCCCGCGCTTGATAACGGTGAAAAATGTTTCGAGTTCTCCATGAACCGATTTATGGATCCGTTTCAGCTTCGTAAAATCGACGCGACTGCATTCAGTTAGGGCTAAGAAGATACCAGGTTGGACAAAAATTGGTATTTTTGTTAGTTTTGTCACGAGATAGTCGTACATTGTGTGTTCATCAAATTATTAAATAATAAATTATTACACACAAAGTGCAAATAATACTCATATTTTGAAGAACAGCCTGGACATCGATACTACTTGATTTCGAATGGCTTCAAGATGGTTAAAAATTTATTAGGTGATCTGTTCGTCTGATTTCACTCTACGATGCCCCATTTTGCTCAGAAGACTATTTTCTACAAAATCACTGCAACACATTTTTTTCAGTCTCAAATTCAATATTTCCACTACGATTAGACATAATCAATATCAGTGCAATGTAAAGACTAAATATTTAACGATACAAATATGATTTTAAAAAAGTGGTTCAGCGCAGATTTTATGGGCTACAGTCTTTCGAATCAAACTAGACATCGTCAAGTAAAACAGACTAATCAAATAGAATTTTAACAATTTAACAAAGAGATTCGAAATGAAGCATCACTGTTTAAGCTTTGGTTTACAATTCAGTATTTCCGATTTCTGTAGTTTCAGAAAGATATTTACAGTTTGCTGATATAAACATTTGATAAATACTCAATGTACAACTATCTCATAATAAAATAGTTACAAGTATTCATTTTTGTTGAACCATAACTTCCTTAAGAATAATTTGGTCACACTATCGAATGAAAAATTAACAAAATAACTTCATATTTAAAACACACGATCAGTATTGAAAGTATGAAACTATGAAGTTGATTGATTTGTAGTTCGTGAAGAGAATCGATGTGGAATAAAACAAAAAAATCGTAAATCCGAACAAAGAATTTGAAGATGTTATCAACTTAAAAACACCTTCTAAAATGGATTCTCTATAACTGCAAGTAATGTATTCTTCAACAGTAAAATCGGTGTTTAGTTCTTTTTTCTCTATTAAAAACTTTCAATTGTTGAAAGTGTACTTAAAGAATTGGAACTTGCGCATTCCATCTCATCCATTCATGTGCGATCAAGAGCCGGTTGAATTAATTTAGTAAATTGTTCGTTGAAAAAGGAAGGTTTTTCGTTACTTCAAAATAAATTTTCACGAGTTGGGTGGCAAAAAATGAGAATATTTTCATTCCCGACAGTTTACTGAATTTCAGAGAATCTTATAAAGTTGAAAAATTAGGTCAATGGCGTTGTACACTAATTCAATGTTTTTGGTGACTCAGATGAATGAATATTTACTTTCGAAAGCGCGTGTTTTAGGTATTTTTGAGGCCGAGGAATCCGATTATGATCATAAAAAATTATTTTTTCCGCACATTCATACAGTTTTGAGCCGTCGAAATTCACGAATTTTACAATCATTTTCTCAAATGGTGTCATGGAACAAACATCCGGCTAACCAGCTAACTATTTTGACCGGCTAATTGTTTTAGCCAGCTAACTTTCAGCTAATTAGCCCAGTTAACCTTCTTGATCAGCCAATTGTAAGCCGGATAAATCGTACAGCACTAGTTTTATAATTCTTATTGTGTGGTGTGCATTTAACTTTTTGCAATACAGATATTCTGGTCAAAGAATCGAACCACACGTCTCAACTTCTTAGCTCTTTCTAACGACAGTCTTTCTTCTTGCAGTTTCATTATTATTACTGAACTATGCAATACCAACTCACGAGCAAGAAAAATACTAAAGTATAATTAGATTGACGTTACATTGCTACCAACATATCAACAATTCCAGTTTCAGTTTATCTAACCAGAACAAAATTCAAGCTTACAATACAATACATATGAAAAGTACTTGGTACTATTAAACTTGTAGATTCTACAGAGTCAAATATAGTTGACTGTCCATGGGGATGGCCATACCATAGAAACTAACAAACTAATACATGCAAAAGATACAAATAGTACAGTATATAAAGATTTCAGAACGATTTAACTAATATATGTAATAAAGTACTGCCGTATGGATCATTCTGTGTTATCCACTCTGCCAATTTTTTTTTTTTTTTTTGTGATTTTTTAAACTATCTTCTAGAGTTTTCCGTTCGAGAAATAATTGATCGAAGACCTTAGTAGCAATTATTCTACAAATTTTTTGTGTCAAGGTTTTTTTAATTATCGGAAAAACTATTTGGCTTGTTGTTTTACTAGTAGACGTCATAAACTCATCATTTAAAACGTTATAATTATCAAAAAGTGCTTCTGAGATATAAAATTGTTTAATTTTTAAATGGTGTGTCACGGTTTCAGATTTTCTGCGTATAATTTTCATCAACCTAACTTGAAGTTTTTGAATATGACACAATGTGTTATCGTAAGCTGTTTTCCAAGCAATGAAACCGTACGTTCCAATACTATGGAAAAAATCATAATGCATTCATGAATTTAGATAATTTTGCAAACAAGAAAATTAGGTATTTGGTTATTTTCTCTTACCTATTGGTTGACGTGTTCATTCTACTTTAATCTGCTGTTTAGTATTATGCCTACTGAATAATTACCGAATTCTGCTCTTTTTATTTGCTACCACTTACAATTATATTAAAATCTGTTTGGTACGCTATCTACATAGGAACCAAATGCAATAAAAACCATCGTAGAGATATTTAAAGACAATCGATTGACGATTAGCCATTTGTTAACTATTTCTAAATAATCATTAATTTATTCCGGTGCTAAGAATCATCTACCATCGGCACTCATGACTATTGCATCATCGGCATACGAAGAAACTACTCAGTACATTATGTACGTAAATAACAAATAGCAAGGGACCGAGAATATTACCTTGAGGAACTACCTTGTTGTCACAGAAATTGAGTTACTATACTGATTTTTAATTTTTGCCGTTTACTTTATATTCACTAAATAATTTTTAAATAATTTATGTGCCTTTCCTCCGATCCCATATCTGTACAATTTGTGTAACAAAACTTCGTGATTTACTATATCGAATACATTTTTCAGATCAATGAAAGTTTTAATTACTTTCATGTTTTTATCACTGTTATTTACCAAAATATTAATTTTTTCGACATGACATTACGTTTGATTAAAAAGTTATACAGTTTTATATGAATCAATTTTTGAAAAACTTTCGCAACATTAGAAGTAAGTCAAGACCTCTTACTTTACAGGCGTACAGGATTAAGAAACGTAGCTATGCAGGTTTCTAATTCTCAAAGCAGAGACAATAGTACAATTGAAACGAAGAAGTAGAAAACAACGGGTGGAGAGTAAAAAAATCGTGAGTATAGAAAAAAAGATATTATTAATGCAAACCTTAGCGACCTCGAACTCTCTCATCACGTGACCTTGCGCTTCGAGTTAAACAATATGTATGTACAATGTACATGCAATAATGAACGAGTGAAAGACACAGTTTTGCGGTGGGGAAAGAACACGATCATGCTGCAGCGGAAGTAGTCGAAATACCGATGTAAACGACCGTAACAGCTGTCAAGGCTTGTGAGGTAACACGCGTGTATTTTCTGCCGCAGGATCATTTCGACCAATAAATAACTGCAATTTCGCATCGAGACGAAATAATTCATCCATCGCCATTGTGTAATTGTTTGGTCCAGACAGAATTATTGCAGAAATTGCGTGATTCAATTTTAACGAAAGTCCAAAGGATACAACTGAAGCGAATCCTGTGGAATTTTGAATTAAAAAATGGTACACCTGCTTTTTTGAAATCACTAGTTGCGTTTTCTTTTCTCTTTGTTCTATCCCCTTGAAACAAAATTCAATTCATAAACTCATAGTTGCTCATTTCATTTGCATAAACAAATTTTTAATAAGTACCGTTTAATTAAGGCGACTTCCGCAGAAAACAAGAACATTTTATCCACCATCCAAGAATAGTGAAGGTTTCACTATTGACGACGAAATGAGCTACAATGTAAAGTTTTTGACTATTGGATGTATCCCATTCTATAAAAATTTTACAATATTAAAATTGAAATTATGGAATAAAAAATTGTTTTCATTTTCAAACGATCTCATATTGATCAAATCAACCTTAAAAATTTATTGCACTATCGAACATAAGATTTTTATTCACATTTTACCGTCTTGACAAGCTTTTCCTCAGACCATTCGCCGGAAATTTGTTCTTATTGTCCACCATAGGTACAAATTTTGTAAAATGATTCCCCGCTGGAATTCAAAACATACTAAGAAATTTTTAATTTTTTTTTTTTTATAGCTACTAGAAAATTCTAGGCAAATGAATGCTGTTACAATTTTTTTAGAATCAAAAGAACGTGTGGCACAAGTAACTATTTAGTAGTAATTATAGCTGTCGATACTATATTTTTTGGTTATTGCAACATTAGATCAGTTATTTTTTTTTTTTTTTTAGCTTACTACATTTTTTCAGTTACATGAGGTCTCGGTATAAATTTATTGTTTCACGACGGTCAAATCATCGCAATAGTCACAAGAAGATTTAACACAAGTGACTAAAATGTAAAAGCATTTCAATACGTACTAGATATCCCAGCCATAGACACAAAAATACTTTCCAGTTTGTACACGGAACTGTATTCTTCGATTACGGTAAAAAAAGAATATAACCAAGGACTGTGTAGTTGATCATCTTGCGGCAGTGTCCTGATTTAAAGGCCTAGCAAAAATGATTTTCGTACATTTTTTTTTTTTTTTTTTTTTTGACAGGGAGAAAAACAACGAATCTTCTTAAAATTTTGAGTATATTTTAAGACACATTTGAAAAGTTCAAGACAAAAGTTTTACATATAATTTCACTATCGGTGAACTAAAAGCATTGATAAAAAAGTCATTTTATACCATTTTTATTGCACGAATAAAGAAATTTCTTTTGTAAAAATCGTCACCTTTTCAGTCAGTATCGAAAATTAATATGATTTCACGATTTGTAATGTTCTTTTTTTCAGGTCATCGATAGTGAAAATATAAGTCAATTAAAAAAAATTTAAGTATACTTACGTTTCAGATAAAAATGGCGCACTCCGTCTTTCCCGCCAATTCGAGACTCCAGCGGCGATGCACCATACATATATAGTCAGTTAATAATCAGCAAAGTACACTCAAAACATTAAGAAGCTTCGTATTTTTTTTTCTATCAAAAAAAAAAAACAAAAACGCCAAAAAACTTCTTTTTTAGATTTCTAAATCAGGGCACTGCCTTAACTAGAAATTTTTCTCCGTGCAGTCGAATAGTCGGCGATATTTGTCTTCTACCAGAATTAGGCACCCCCAGCATCTGGATGCATGAAGGTAAAACGTAAATGTGTCCGTCTTACTGCACTTTAAGCGACTCCAGGCGCCGCCGCTGTTGTATTTTTGGCACTGAGCGTCTGGTCTTGAAGGGTTTTTTAAAGCTAGATAAGGAAACTTTACATGCCTCGGGATGCTGCACGCAAAGCTGAGCAAATGATCGCCGAAATTTTTTTTAAACTTACACAGCAATCATTCGTTTGAATGTCGCATCAGCAAAAAAAAAAAAAAGATACGGCGAAGGTTTACTTTACGATACTTATTTTTCCAAGCCAAATACGGCCATTAATATGGCGAAATAAATGTTTATTGTTTATTTGTGTTTTTCATTTCGTTCAGATCACTCACGTTTTGGAGAATGGTCATTATTTCAGATTCAGAGAATTTAACTGTAAGTAAGAATACTCGAGGAAAATAATTTCTGTAACTAAATGTTATGATGATTTAATTGGTACATTAATTTAATACACTGTGTGGTGAATATTCAACTTGTTTCATCTAAATTCCTATTTCCCCACCAAGAATAATGAAATCTGAGCCTCCAAATATATCTGAATAATAACTCTGCCTTCATCTTTATAATGCCACGTTTGAAATTCCACTATTAATGAATTATAAAATCTTATGCAATGATAGAATAATTTTACAATCAAATATGTAATCATATGCATGATATTTTATACAGTGGTAGCAAACTTGTATCACTCAATTCTTCGTTACAACTATTTGTACTGTTGTAATATTGTATCGAACTGCACGAGCATATAGAAGCTATCTTTCAAGATTATTCGAAATCCTGAGATTCCTGAATGACAATTTTGACAAAATCGTAAATGAAAAAGACGCATCTTCGATCAATATCTGAAATCTATGATAATCAATTATTTCCAATTTCCTTGCAATTCTCTTTTCTTTGAGGTCACATTTCTTATTCTTACAGCTATTCTCACTATTAGAATTAAATTGTGTATAGCTAGTTTTTTCATCGTCAAAGCCGAAGCCGAATAATTTTTTCGAAAATAAATGTGGGTATGCAATAAAGTTACAGATTTCCGAAAAGCTTCGATAAATCGATGAACCTCACGCTTTAAAAAAAGAAAAATCAGAGAATATATTTTTATAAAACGCGAGCATGTTTCATCCATTTTTCCATGTGTGTTTCCCGTGCACAAAGTACCCGTTTCTACGATGGACGAGTAAGTCTGCAAACACGCACGCGCAGAGTACTGAAAAGACCACTTTTAAGTCCCAGGAGTTGAAACTGGTAATTTCAGTACTCCGCGCATGCGCGTTGGCGAACAAATCTGACGTTACACGACCCTAACCTCAATTTCGTGCTTGGCGAAAAAACGCGTAACATATTCTAGTTACGTAAAGAATCGTGCGCAATATTCGTCTTCGACTACGATTCATGTTGCAAACTTACGCTCGGCGCGAAAAGACCGAGTTTAACCTCCTTGTTACGCAATATACTATTTTTCAAACAAAACTCACGTTTAAAAATTACATCTTTGAATTTCGGAATCAAAACGACAGATCGAAACAGATTGAAAAACTGTTTTTGTTTTTGTTTTTTTTTTTTTTAACACCATAACAATGTCTAACGCGTTGAATGAAAATTCGTCGATAGTTTTGAATAAAAAAAATTGAATTTTGGTGAGGCGGTTCGGGTTTCGCTCTTTCACCGACTCGTGAAACGGTTCGCAATGCTCGAGTGCGTTGGGCAGGTGCCCAACAGCCCAACGTCCGGTTCGTGTCACGTGTATGCCGGTACCTGGCGTTTGTTCCTCGTGGTTCTACACGTTTGGTGTTAGTATATAGGGCATTCCCTGCCAATTCCACGTCTCGCCTATCCGCGATCTGACCTTGCATATTATTCACACTCGTCTCGAAACTCGAATAAACGTACTGACAGTTTTTAAGATGGAATTATTTGAAATCACTTTACCTTGTTTACTTTTTTGTTTCGTTTTTTCTTAGTATCGCTAAAAAGCATTCATGTTGAAATAATTTCACTCTTAAGAAAGGCCCAAAAGTTTGTTTTTTTCGTTCGGTTTACCTGTATGGTTTCGAAAATTTGCACACCGGATCAAAGAATAGGGACGAGTTTTTTTTTTTTTTCTTCTATTTATCCAACCAATTTCGCGCAATTCCTTTTGTCACGGTATTATTAACGTATTGGTTAATTTAAATTAAAATATGCGTATTTATTAAAATTTGTCGGAGGGAAAAAAGGGGTTTGAGGTTTTCGTGAATCAAATTTTTCTTACTTCTCTGTCCACTTTTTTCGGCTGTTTCTTTCAAAACGAATTTATCCATTTCCGACGATTTTGAAAAACAAAAGTACAGTTGGAAGATTTCTCAGAATTGAAGAAAACGGAAACTGCAAGTTTGTATGTTTTTATTTTTTGGTAATCGTGAATCATAAAAACAGGGTTGCGCAAAGAAAAGAAAAAAAAAAGAAAAGAAAAAGAAAAACGCTCGATCAAGTCGGTACACGGAATGCTTCGTACGTAATGTCAAAATGCTGTGTAATTCTATCCCCTGCAGTATATACATATATATGTGTGTGTGTGTGTGTACAAATAGAAGGGAGCCTCGTTGAATATTATTTTATACGTGTGGGCGATATTTCTTCGATGTATAAATTATCACGCGTACGTAATTTGTGTGGCAATTCTACTCACAAGCGGATATAATATCTTCAAAAGAATGCAGCACACACGTAACGATCCACCGTTCTTGTATTGTATCGCGGCTTGCGGGTAAAACGAAATGACTAACTCTTTTGGCATCCACGTCGCCGCTCACGTGTATCAGCTAAGCCCGGCCCCTCGGGCCTAAAGAGTAATCTTGTGCGTAATAACGAAGAATGAACAGAAAAATAATGGAAAAACATAAAACCATAACAATAATGACCATGACAATTAACGGGGTGCAGGGATTCGGACGACGAGTCGTTCGTATTTATTTATTTACTTTATTTTTTTCTTTTCTTTTTTCAACATTTTGGAAGAAACCGAATTCTTTTTCGCGCTTATTCCGGGAATAGTAAAATTCGTGCAACTGATGTAAATAAATGTGGAATAAGAAAAAAGAACGAGATCTAACGATTTTCAAATTTTCAACGCACGTTGGGTAAAATTGAGTCAGGAATATTGCCTACAATGAGAATATTTTTATTTGTCACGGTTGCTTGATAATTCTGGTAAAATGGACATGATCGTTGCAATAACAAATTAAATATTATTAAAGTTGCACCGGAATGTGGTTCAGTTGGTAAATAATTATTGTAATCGTAATATTCTACGATATTTTCATGCAAAAGGTTCGGTTTCGTGCCGAATTCAAGGCTCGGATACGAAGTGAGATGATTTCGTTACGACGATTCTCTTGGGAGTAAAAAGATTTCTGAAAATCAGTGAGCATAATTGTACTCTTTCAGATTAACTGAAAAATCCAAAGACCAACGTAACAGTTAACGAATTTCAATTACGAGAAAAAATGTTCGTTTGAGGTTTCCCCATCTTCTTTATATAATAACATCACAGCTCCAAATTCATGTCAGATGAAAGCCTAATAGTTGAAATCGTAATATTGTGACTACTTTAAAAGCATGAACATAAAATCTCGAATACAAATTACAAATTGTAATTTTAACCGCTGCTATATTTATTCCGGTCTTATAGCTACAGCCACGCGATGTTGAGAGTCCTTTACCTAGTTTTCATGTTGTTTTATCAATAATACTGTACAACATGATAGTGTGTTGCACCCTAGGAAATGCACGCCATTAATCATCGCACGATAATTTTACAAGCTACAGCAATGTCGTCGATGTACGAAATTCTGATTACATATTTTTTTCGTGTTTTTTTTTTTTATCGATTCATTCACAAAGAAGAGCATCCAAGAATAATAGCGACGTATTGCACCTATTCAAAACGCAAAAAAGGAAACAGTTATAGAAAAACATCGTGAATGAAAAAATTAAACCAATGTCGGAAAGATTACAATGATTGTATTAAGTGAAAAGTCAAAAAATTTTGAATGCATAAATTATTCAACTGTCATGTGGAAACCAATACTTACACTTGTGAGAGAAATTTTTAGTTCCGGTTACCGTTCAGTCCTTAACTGTTTTCATTTTTTACCACAATCGAAAAATATAGTTCTAGGTAAAAAATGAAAATTAGTTTTCTAGCTGTTACCGGAAAGTCTAGTATCCGTTACTATTCTTTCTCATTACGATCGCTGTTGCTATATTTTCTTGTAATTGTTGCGAAAATTTAATACTTGTGCAAGAATAAATTGACGTTGAAGCCTTGTTTAAATAAAAAAGTATAGTAAACCGAACAAACTGATTTTGCGTTGCAATTACCAAAAAAAGATCGACGATAGCGCAAAATGGTTACGCGTACCTCGTTTTTCGTGATTCCAACAATAATCAAGCAGTTTTTTTTAACAATACCTGTTTTCCTGAATTTTTCGAGTTACTGTAACAAATGAAATTCTTCTCTGTACAAAAAATCTCCATTTGGATCAACTGAATAACGGAATTTATTCTGACGCAATATGCAATCACATTATCGGTAGGATAATTCTCAACTAATGACAAACCTTCAATTTTTTACAGTTTTCCGGAATTTTACTAAAAGTTTTCAGTTAAAACGTGCGCTTGGTACAGCTTTGATCAAATATTATTGTGAGTCCACAATAATAAGCCATAATAAGATAATTTTAACTACCAAACAATCGGTAACCGCTTACTTACAGTCATTGACAGGTTATATCACCTTTATCGAGTAGTGTTTTTTGTATTTTAACCAAAGCTTTCTGTCAAAATAAAAAGTCTGAGACTGGTAATTATTATCGCCCAAACACTTATATTAGTGCTTAATTAATGTAATTGGGAAATTCATAGTCCGCTAAACAGTCAATATCGATTTACTAATTGAGCGTGCAACTTCAGATTGCAGGTTTTCAAACACCGGTTTGGATCGTCGTCATACATTCCTTATTCCGTATGTATGGTAGAAATCGTAACTGATACTAGTAATAGTGGTCATAAAAACCAAAAAAAAAAAAAAAATAAAACAACGAAACGAAGATGAAGAATCGTTAAAGAAAAATTCGCACAACGATCGTTAATTATACGGTGATTAAAAATTCCAAACGCAACATTCACACAGTTAAAATATCATAATATAAATTACCTTGCGTTGCAGCTGCTTTCCATGGATCACCAGTGATCGTTTTATGTAATGAACTCGATTCGAGCGCGTATCATCGTCAATATTTGGATTCGCACTGTCGTATCTCTACACCTGACACTTCAAATTTGCACAGTACTAGATTTCTTGACCTGATCCATTCGAGTCGCCGTCGCGTTCGCGTGATCGGTTTACGAGCTTGTGATCGGAGCGAAAAAATGTGAGTTTACTCAAATATAAAAGCCCCGAAAAAGTTCCCCACCATTTTTCATCGATCTTCGCGACGCAGTTGTTCTTCTTTTGATTTTTTTTCACTATCTTGGACAAGTTACGAGTAAATAAAATAAACGAACAACCGAAGCGTAGGTTTATTGTAAGGGAACCTGGACCTGCTTGCCTCGTGTCACGCGCACTGCACACACCGGGTGGCTTCGGTCTTCACTTCCTTACGAGCCGTATTATACCGGCACCGTTGTCATGTAAACAACCCTTGGCGACCAATCGCGTGCTTTCACAACTAAACCTGATGTTAATACACGCCTACATCAGGCCAATTTATACGGGGCGGGAAAAAGCGTTTCATCCACGCAAGGTTGACTTACTATTTTCTGATAATCGTCATCCAGTATTTGAACGCGAAGAAAATTAGCAAATCAGTTATTAGTTACTCCAAAATTATCTTTTCCTTCATCAAATTCCGCTTCGTTAACTTCGATCACAGTTTTTGAACCTTCGTAAAATAATTCGTCCATTTTTTTTATTCGACAAACATTTTTTTTTTGAACACTCCTTGGTTTTCGAACACTTTTTGTCAGGGCATGTACGATCAGTTCATACATCAGGAGAAACAAATGATTGTGAATAATAAGTAGCGTATTACCGTAAGTCGGTAAGATACCGACAGTAAATACGTACCGGCGAACGGTAAGCGAGTCATCGTCAACAGTCGGTAAGTGACGGCTCTTACCTATAAAAATGAGCACGAGCGATAAACGTCGAGGTCTTATCCGACTCGCCAACGAGTCATTTGCGTCAAACAAAATTCATTTAAACTTAAAGTCAACTATCTTCACATCCAATCTGACATATAAATACTTTGAATTATATTAATTCGTATCTCCATCTCATTGTAGACAAATTCTCTTTCGCTGAATTCAATTAATGCAAACAGCAAAGAGCTAACAATGGAAAATTGTTTTCTTTAACAACAACCAGCTGCATTATCTCGACTCAACTAAACGAGTGTTTCGTTTAAGAAAAAAAGTTTACTTGAATCCGCCCAATTTATTGACATCAATGTATCGATAATTCTATTGGACATATTTTTATTTACCACGAGCTACAAATGTCTACAAATTATTAAAAAAATTTACGTTCTAGTACTCATTTGGTTACACTTGAATATACACTTGCAAATAAATCGAATCGAAAGCTGATCGTACGTGACACTCGGAAGTCAAATAAAGCTGTGTTAAAATGGTTAAATTATAATTTTATGTAACACTGCGATTGTACTTTAAACTATTATTTCGAAAAATTTTACAACCGTATATTTTAGTAATGAATTATCTACTCATATATTTACAAGTTGAACTGACTTTTTCGAGTACAACACATCGCTCCTCGATTCGCGCTTTTGAAGAATCTTTAAAAGCGATAATATATAAAAAAATTAAAAATGCGCGCTACTCAATGAATTGAAAGGAGCCGGAGAAATTGAACCGGGAAGCTCAACGAAGCTCGAGCAGCTCAAGCGCGTGTGGAATGAAAGCTGTACCTTTAAGAATTTATTATAGTCAGTGCGGTCTGAGCCGTCCACGTGGACAGTCGGGTACAAAGAGAACATCGCGACTCGCTCTCTTCTCTAAACGCGCTGCAGCTTATCGCGCCAGAAAAAAGCTCGCGATAGGATTTAGCAAACAAAAAGTTCTTTGTCATAATTATTCTGCGAATTAATTTTGTTTTTTTTCTACAGATACTTACGGTTAATTATTCTCTTCGTGATTAAAAAAATAATTAAATCCTACGACTAACGATTTTTAAGAAGTTTGACAATTTTTAATAATCACATTATTCCAACGCAATCTTTCAGTAACGAATCTCAATCGGTTGATGCATAATAGTTTAATAAAATAACAAATTCAAACAAGTAATTCGATTGTTTTTTCGTTTCTTCCGTGCGCATTTTGTACTGTGATCTACATTTTGAAATTGTCAGCACCTGCGGTTGTTGAAGTGAAAATCAAATATAAAAATTGACGTGTAATAAATTGGAGATTATAAAAAAAAAAAAAAATTCAACACGATTGAATAAAAAAATTTATAAAAAAGGAAACAGTGCTCGTGAAGTTTATTTTTAAACAAAGTTTCTGATCTACAAAAATATACACATGCAACACACATTTTACGTGACATAATATAAGTGAAAAAACAGTTTGGGCCAAGATTCTGTTCGTTATACACAGAATCGTTTTATAATTAGTGAGTATATATGATATACCATAATTTATACAGATAACAATTTTGTAACACATGGATGTGAAATACCAGAAAGAAAGAGCAAAACAAAATTTTTAAATTATTATCGCTGCGAAAGTTATCTCGCGTTGTATAATACGAGCTGTTTCAGAATGTGTTGAAGTTAGTAATGAATTAGGGAGCCTGTCACGTTCGAGACACGTTATATTAAATACGTTGATATTACTCGTTTTTTTTAATGAGCCGCGGTCACGCGCTTATGATTACGAAATTTTTGCAATAAAAATCAAAAACTTATCGTTCAACTGCAAAACACAAAAATGACATAATTTAATGGCATCGTTAAAACGATTAATTATACAATCTACCAATTGTTGACTCTGTAGCAATTGTCTAACGAGTAATAACGTCTCTGTCTAAGAAAATCTCTCGCTGTTGGTGATCTACACTACAAGCATGCGATCCTGGTGAATTTTCACGTAATTGCCATTGGAGTGCACCACGTGTTGCTAATTAAAATGTTATGCTATAATTGTTTCAATCGCCAATATTGCGAGGAGGAAAAAACGTCGAGAATCGGAAGGAAACAAAAATAATGACATACACATTGGCATAAGGAGGGTGAAGTTGGTAATGTTACTGGAAATCGATAGTTTGCACGTTTAGGAATTTATGAAATTTAGTAAACCATGATAAATAAAACATACTCTCATTTTGAAAAGCTAACTCTTTCAAAGTGATTCTAAAATTGGGAAATAATGATTTTTTCCTTGATGTTTCGTTACGTTAACGTTACTAACTTCAGCCTCATTTGACACAATCGTTGACAATCCATATTACAATTCATAACCTGTCGTTGCATATCAGTGGCTAACTATCATATTGACGGATCAATAATAAACTACCAAGATTTTTCTTTTTATTCAAATTTGAGCTTGAGTTTTAACGTAAACGGTAACGAATTTCGTAGATATATTTGTAAAACATTGCGTAGTTTTTTTCAACTAAACTTTTTTCTGACCTACTTGGATTTTTACCGTATCCGCATTTTGAGGCTAGCAGTTTGATCCATTTTTCGTATGACGATACCTGAAGAACTAATGAATGGTGAGGATTTTGGTCGCAGTCGATGCGATTATTTCTCAGAGTAAAACTGATTTTTGTTACGGTAGACCGAAAATCCCGTTTTACACCTACGTAACACTTTACAACCTTGGTATTAAAATAGCGATTATAGATTTCGAGTAAAATCAAATAAACGATCTCTGAATTATTTTTCAAAATAAATGATTCTTTCTGTGCCTTCAAGCCTCTTGATAAACTGAAGTTACATCTTTTTAACCTACGTTTTATTCATTTATTTATTATTTTTTTTTCATTATTGTTACGAATCTCATTTTTATGTTCCACATGTACCAAAATCCTGTTAAATGTACGGAATTTATCACCCTAATTACCTTCAGTTGTAAACAGTTACTTGTACGAAATTTTCTTATAATTCAAATAATATTTAAATCACTATAATTGTAAGGATGCCAATTTCACTAGAAATTCCTTGCAATTGCAGTGAGCGAAATTCTTTTTAGTCAAGATTTATAATTTGTTCACGACTCTGCGACTAATCGTAAAACGTCCAACCGCACGACCTGCAACCTGCATTCATCTTTTTGTGCCATCGTCCCAACTGTAAAACTTACTGATATTTTTTACCCAGAATCCCAATGTATTTATTCTCAATCCGTTATATCTACTTATGAGTCTCTTAATGAATTTTTATTAGCTGAAGAATCCACACCTCTTTGAAATTTTTCGCGGAATTCAAATCTCTGAAACTTCGACACTCATCGGTGACCACAACTTCTGAAGGCGTTTCTAAAAGTGGAATAAAATTTTTATTTTTTGCGAATAAAAAGCGAATTATTCAACTAGTTTAGTGACAGGCGTTTTTTTTGTGTAGTGTACAGACAAGTTCGAGTAATAAATGAAATTCGTAAAAATGTCGGCTTCTGTGGTTGGCAAAAAAAAAAAAAAACAGCATAGATACAATTTTCTGCGCGAAACATTCATCAGCAAATGAGAACAAACATTATTCGATGGCTTAGAAGTTCGTTGAAATATATTGTTTACCGACGATTCGTGTGAATTGAGAAAAATTTAAACAACACTACCCAAAATCGTTGAAACGATTTTAGTAAAGAAGATAGAAATATTTGTTCTAGTTTTGAAAATGGTAAAAATTATCGTCCAGCAATGAAGAATGGTCCGGACCTTGTACTATAATAAGAAAAAGTCATGACAAAGCGGAGATGATATTGTTAAAGGTGAGTTGAGAGAAATGTTTCACAGAATTTGATAGCGATTTTGACTTTGAATTAAAAAAACAGACAAAACGAAAAAATATATCTATCCTCCATGAACGCACCTCGTGTATGAAGTGTCAGTCATTGTTACGAAAATTTCACAAAACAACATGTAGGAAGACTGGATATTACGTGACTTCCGGTAGAGCGCAGGCTAGTTAAACTAATTATCGAAATGGTGGGATCGAATGAAACCGAATCAAAACAGGCTACACTTGCATTAGACACAATGTAAACAGTATGAAATGAAACATAACAATAAGAATAAGGAAACTTGAATTCGTTATAATTTGGATTTAATTAGTGTCAAGTTATTCGTTTATTTTTCTTAAAATGAATTTCTTTTTATTACGGTAATGATCATTTTTTGGGAGGTCATTTTTCAGAATTGCTTTTGGTTCTATGCCAGCGAATATTATCACACGATTCAAGATTAAATGCGCGTTTTTCAATCACTCTAATCGTTTCTTTATGTAAATTTAACTGAACTTCATATCATTACAGTTGAAGCTGTGCTTGAATTAGTGAATATTAAACTGTCTAACGTGCTTAATTTACATGTACAATGTCTTGTTCACTTTTTATGCTAGTATTATCACGTTGACCGATGAAATCTGCGCGTTTTATTGCGTCTGATGTGCAGGAGAAAATTTTCATTCACATCCAAAACTGGTGCGATTCGGGTCACGCCGTTATTCAACCTAGCCTGAGACGTTTAAGGTGCAAGTTATAGCACAAAAACAAAAAGTGTACAATATTTTTATTCAAGTCCTCTGAAGGAAGAAGCAAAAAACAAAATTATTGTCACAGCAATATCGGTTTGATAACATTAAGGAAAAACAAATGAAATTTCGAGCGTATAATATAATATTGTTTGTAATAATCAATAATCTTGAAACCACGTTTGTTGTTTTTTTTTGTTTTTTTTTTAGTGGAGTAAAGAGAATATATTTTTAATAAATTACACGTTGTTGAGAGGAAGTCATGGGATGTTAATTTTTTGGCATTCAAATGATTTTTGAGTGTGACGTTCACATGACTTGTACGAAGTACTGATTCAGAAAGAAAAGAAAATTCTTGTAGAAAATCGTGGATTTTGAAAAATCTTAAAAAAATGATAACGAATATCTTTTCAACTAGGAAAAAACGATTATGAAGAAAACAAAAAAAGATTAGGAGAAATTGCATTCCAATGATCGGAGCGAAATAAATGGCAAATTTGAAAAAAAAAAAACTCCCAAAAATACAACGTGCAGATTGTTTACATGGCGGGGAATCGAATGAATCACAACTTTTATTTTATCTACTGCTGGACCCGGACGATGAGTCAGCCACGTGCATCGCTCTTCAAATCTCACTTCCGTTCACATTGTGTGGAATATCCTGTACATGTGGTATTGCTAGCCGGTTTGAATTGACACGGAACAAGAATACGAGGTGGGTTTATTCGGAAAGTAGTTACGAAGTTTTCATGAGTTGAACGGGTAGTTTTGTCGTGATTTTTCATGTCGGTTAGAAAATGGTGATTTTCACTTATCCCAAAAGAACTGAAAAAGAAATGTCTTTGTCAGTTGTAAAATATTGCAAATAAATTTCTTCTGGCGTGATATCTCAATATTGTACCCTTCGTACTCTTCTTACGAAATAAAACAAGTTTCTCCGAGTTGCAACATGTTGTTAAATTATTTTCTCAAAACCAAAGTTCTTCTAAACTTCAACGTGTCCATAGAATAGTTTTCATAAAAATACATGTTCACCTTTTTTTTTCATCCAACATGTTTGTTTCAAAGTGAAATATAATTTTCTCAAGCGTAACATGTCCGGCAAAAATGTCCGATAAGAATTCAAAGTTTTCCCTGTTTCATTTGAACACTACTTTCAAAGTTGATATTTTTTTTTTGTTTCGAATCCAGCACATGGCAACAAGATTTCTCTCAAAGCGAAAAATGTTCTATTGAATTGCGACATGTTGCAACTGTACGTCCAATTTCCTTTCATGTTACACATTTCTTTCATATTGTAAAAAAAAATCTCATCGACTAAAACATGTTTCAACTATATTCCTTGTGAATTAATTCTCAACTTCCTGTACTTGACTGTAAAAATAGCCGATAAAAATAATTTTCGCGCTAGAACTTATTACGTAAAAGAAAGTGGTAAAATTCTGCAAATAGATGGATCGACCTTCACGATCCGAGCACATCGTCGGGAATTATCGCAAGGTGTAAACTCGGCTCAGTAACCGTGAGCACAAGTTCACCTCGGCGTAACTCGCGGTGGTTAATTGAGTAACGAAATTGCGATAACAGCGAACCTTGGGAAGGATAATTTAATCCATGTCCGGCACGACATGGCATTGGGTACGAAATAGCGTCGCTGATGCCTCCACAGGTTCTGTTCCTGGTCGAGTCAATGCCTGGCTACCGTAGTAGAGTTAGAATGATGACGTCAAGGAGAGAGCCACCTTGGCGGTGTAAGTAGGTTGAGAATTATTCGTTACATATAAATCGACAGAATACACGTAGATCCTTAGTAAGTTGTACTCGAAGATGTCATACCGTGAGTAATCTTCGACTGAGCAGGCCGAGAATATAACCGAAGAGAGAAAAGATTCTCGTTGAGAAAGGGAAAAAAAACTTTGGTTATAAGGTAAGTGTACCAGTTATTGACCCAATTATTGTGCCTTATATTTTTCAAAATTATAAATTCACGGCAAATATTATGAATTCCTTGATGACCAGAACCAACTGCTAGATGATTAGACACTGTGAATTTATTTTTCGGTAATTTTAGAACTAAATATCGAATAGATACGAACGAAAGAGATCAGTAATTGGAACAGGGTCAAGAACTGGGACACTTACTTTTAGCGACGCATCATTAACTGGATGGGGTTTTGAAGTAGCCAAGAACACAAGGAGAATATCGACTTTCTGAAGTTGAAAGCGGTATTTTATGGGCGAAAATACTTCGCCGAAGATAAAACACTCGTATAAAATATTACTCTGTAAAACAGGTATCGTTAAAAAAAACTGTTTGAATATTGTTGGAGTTACGAAAAACGAGGTACGCGTAAACATTTTGCGCTATCGTCGATCCTTTTTTGGTAGTTGCAACGCAAAATCAGTTTGTTCGGTTTACTCTACTTCTTTAGTTGAATAAGGCTTCAACGTCAATTTATTGTTGCACGAGCATTAAATTTTCGCAACAGTTACGAGAAAATCTAGTAACAGCGATCGTAATGAGAAAGAATAGTAACGGATACCAGACTTTCCGGTAACAGCTAGAAAACTAATTTTCATTTTCTATCTAGAACTATATTTTTCAATTATGGTAAAAAATGAAAATAGTTAAGAACTGAGCGGTAACCGGAACTAAAAATTTCTCTCATTGTCAGTGTACTGCTGCGGTATATTATGTTAACCGTATTATTGGTATTGAGTTCCCGAAATTATCGAGAGAAGGAAAAGAAATTTGGCAATGGTGCGAAGTCCGGGAACTGTGGATTTTCGCATCGTAAAATAGTTCTAGCGATAATAAGAAATCTGACGAAGAATCGAGAGTTGGACAGAATGAAACCGATTAGGAGTTAGCCAAATGGGCACATGAGGCCGTAGATTTGTCCTTTGGGATTTTCGACACTGATTTGTTTGCAGCAAACGTAAATGCAACATCTAGCAAATTTATCTCCTGGCAGACAACTTATTTATCACGAAAAACACAACTGTCACGGATGGCACAGAAGAACGTAATAACGTTTTTGGGTATCGACCTTGTCCCTAGGGATGAAGGCGCGTTTGGTTTAAAATTTTTGAAAATCTGTGGCGGATTGATCAACTGGCTTTACTACTCGTTGATGTGGAGAACAGGATGACTCGGCGTGGTTTATCATTCGCGTAATATTATTTCTTCGTTTGATTTCTGTAATGTGATGATAAAATTTGAGAACGAAAAAAGAAGAAGGAATAAAAATGCTTGGGAAATTGTATTTTACACTTTTTGAAAACTTCTAATCGTCAGACTTTTGCGAAAATTTTAAAATATCGTAGAAAAGTCAGAAGGAAAAAATATAGAAAAATACGTAACTCCATTTACGAATATAGCTGTGCAAAGAAATCAAAGCGTCATATTCACTACGGATATCGTACCGTAATTAATTTAGCTGCGGATGTATGTGTGCAATTCAAGTTGCGCGACCGTTTACGGTTAATTGTTATAATAATACTATTGAGCAACAATATATAAATGTGTCGAGGATGACGAAATAATGAAGTTGCCGTCCGTCGCTGTCTTATATTCTTCCGAAGGGATATATATATTAAGAATATATATATATATATATATTGTAACGTGGCGTTTCAGAGTCGCCCGTCACAACGGCACACAACCGTTATTTATCTTTAGGAAACGCGTCCTCAGCGGGGTACTCCAACCGAACTCGATACAAAATAGGCAATAATTACTTTTAACTAATTCTTTCTTTGTAAATTCTGTATTTCGCGCTTCGGCGCACGCTAATAAGGTACTTGGTCGACAACGATCCCGACCGCCGAGGGATTGATAGCTACCGTTTTCAGCTCTCGACGACTTCATACTATACTGGCTACCCGGGTGCACTTGTCTTGCTACCGGGGTAGCATCCACCCGAACCTTCCGCATCGCCTCGACTGCCGGCGAACAGGGAGATAAAAATCCCCCCGACGGCCGAGGACACCGCTCCTCAAGGAGGAACCAGCCGCCCGCTTTATCGGACGCCGTAAGGATGGCACGAAGGGCAGACCGTAGCCTGCCGTCTTCCGACCCCAAACCATTACGTCCAGATTGATAAACCCATCGTTCCGAGGATCGACGCAGCATTCCTGTCGGCCAGAACTAATCACGCGAATCATGGTCCACGGTTTTGAGTTGCGTTAAGCCGCCGTATGACTGCGTGATCTCCTTAAAGAAGTCCTCAATGATAGGCAACCTGGACAGTAAACTGAAGCAGCTATTAAATCGTACGAGTTGGTGTCAATGACGAAATCACGAGCAGCACATTACGCCACATCTAGCGGTAATCTTCGAAAACGCATGAGGTCAACCAACCAATCAAAGGGAAGAAGAATTACCTCACGGCAGCGAATCCGAATTTCCGAATCCTCCCGATATAAGCTCTCGATACTTCTCCTCTACCGCTACCGTTTATATCGTACTACCGTCTTTCATCCCGCTACCGTTTCATTATTACTATCGTTTTGCTCTACTGTTAGATTCTTCCTGTAAATTTAAGTTCTTTTCGTCCTTCCTGTTTTCCCTTGTTCAATATAATAAGTTTTATTTAAATTAGACTCAGTATTGTGTGCCTGAGATCGTCTGTTAAGGTAAGGTTTTTGCCTTTGTATTGCATCGTTACGAAGTTACTCATAATTTCTATTCTTTTCCTATGGTATTTATCGACTGTGTGTGATTCATGGTCAACGGCTTTGAGTTGCGTTAAGCCGCCGTGTGACTGCATGATTTCAGTAATTAATAATTTCCGTGTCTGAGCGACCTCGTAACTGCCGAATAATTAATTCTCTTGTATTTATGAATTTCTATTAGTCTGCTTCTGTAGTCTCTACCGTATTTTGAGCCCTGTTGGCTTTACCTTTCGTCTCATAATTATTTGTAACAGTAGTGTGCCTTACATTTTATTTCTGTTATCGCTTGTTATACTTTTATTTATTTTCGTGCCTATCGTATCGTATATCGAGTTCCTTGGAGTACAGCCGAGCGTAGAATCAGCCTCTAAATATTACCGCACCTTTTTCTATTGCTATTGGCAATTTTATATTATTTTTGCCTGTTATTCCTTTCTCTGTATCTTGTCAAGTTAAGTTCTGCGTATTATTCTTGATCCTTTTGTACCGCGGTGTATTTAGTGTATTTCTTTATTTTGTGAACTCTCCGAAATTCTCACTCTCTCATAATTCTGTACTTTGTATTGTCTCGAAAGTTATGTTTAGGAATTCATCGTTTAATTCCTCCGATCCGTAATTATTGTAAACTATTGATTCTATCGATTATGAATAACTCTACCGAAAATTATCTAATCGATCGTTTACGCTACCGATTGTGTAAATTGTTAACGAATGTCAATCTTTCGTACTGGTTATAATCTATGGTAAATTTGTCGTATTATCCACCGAGCTATCGTTCCTTCGTTTTCTACCGATTAAGCGATTGTAGTAAAGTTCTCACTCTCGTTTTTAATTAACAGAATAATAATTTCCCTAGCGTCGTTTGCAACTTGGGTAAGATCACGTCGCCCAGTGACGAGTAGTTTTAAGTAAATTCTTACATTATATCGCTTCTCCCGACCTACGTTCATTTTTCTCTGTTAACTGCCGTCTCTCGTTTCAAAGCTACCGTTTAATTCTATTCTACCGAAATTATTGTGAACAACGATTGCTTGTTTTATTAACTACCGCTATCGATACCATTTCATTTGCCTGTCTCAACCCTGTAACCTTATCGACGATATATGATCGATTGACCTGTTCATTTTTCCTGACTTGAGTTCATTCTTCATTCCATTATTTTCTTTAATTCTGTAATTTTTGTTGTGGAATGCCGCCACTCTACCAGTTCGTGCGAGTACCTGAGCCTAGCCAGCCGTACAACGGGTTCTCTGTTTATTTTTCGTACGGTTTCGTGTTATTTTTATTGATTCGTATTATTATTTGAAAATCGACGCTAACGCGTCTGGCGCCCAACGTGATTGATTTTGTTATAGTTTAATGTTCTGAATAAGTGGAGAATCGCGCCAAAGTGTCAACGGTAAGTCCTGATCTGAGGGTAACAGAATTTAGCGTTACAACCTCCACAAAAACGTCGTCTAGGTTACTTGGTACGTAAAGCTTCCATTTCGTCAATTTCAATGTTCGTTTATTACTCCTTCTCACTTGAATTCGGTAATTATGATTTGGGGGACAAAATATTTACGTTTAATGTGGAAAAAGAACATTGAAAAAAGAAACTTTTCATACGCAAGAATTTAATTTACTCAAACATCTGACGTGGTGCTCAAGTTTTGACAATTTGACGTTTCTTTCTGTACAATCATTTCTTTTATAAAAATTTGAATAATTATCAAATCGTATCAGCAGACTAATGGGTTATACAGTATTATTGTTTTTATATTCACCGCGAAAAATAAGACGAATTCAGATCAAATCGCATGAATCAACATGTCGAACATGTCGATAGAAGCCTCTCGACATTTCGACAGGATGAAGTTTCAGTCTTTTACATGTACGTTTCTTTTTTGCTTCTCTTTGCATTTTATTTACATGTTTACTTGATTGTCTTTTCTTTAAATATTACGACGGTGCGAAAATTCGTAAAAATTCCCTTTCAGCAATAACAGCATCAATTTGAACTGCAGAATTCCTGTCCAGGGATAAAATTTAATTCGTTAGTTTGTCGCATGTGCAGCAAAAGTGTCGCGGATGAGTCGCGGCGAACAAGTTATCATGAGAAATTATTGTTTTTCTTCAAGATCTCAAGGCCTCCGACAATCCTCCGTATACACATATTTACAATACGTAGCTGTCAACGGTGGATTATAGTATGTGGATTGTTGTAATGATTTCTTGCTGCGATTCCAGATCATCGTTTGTGTCTCGTGACTTACAACTGCACAATTTATTACCGGTATTGAAAGAATGTTGCGGAGCTCGATTTACAAAGAAAAACAAGTTTTCATTGAGCTCAATCAGCCTAATCAATGATCGTTTCGATTCGCGGCGGTATAGAATGTGATACTAATGAGTTTCCATTTCTGAGAAACCTGCCTTAGGTGTATGATCGTTAAAAACGCTACGAAGCTTTTCAGGCAGAAAGAAAATTTGTACCGATCTAATTGCCGGATTTTTTTAAGTAGAATTTTCATTCCTGTCAAGAGAATCTGCAACGGTAATCAGCTGAAAAGGTAGCAAGTAAATTTCGAAAAAATGTCCAGTTTTGTTCAATTTCACGAAAAATCTGACGTTACGCATCTTGTTTTATCTTAAAAAATACGAAAACGAAAATCTTTATTCGTTGCCAGTTTTTAACGATCACTTCCATATCACTTGACATAAACTTTGAAACTGCAGCCATGTTGACTCGTCATGGAAGACGGACTCGAAAAATTTACCCGATACAATGCCTACGCCCGAATCCCCGTTGAGTTACAAAAAAGGCTTCTCCTCAGGTGTGTCAAATATAATTTTCATCACCGCTGCAGGAGATGAGACAACCGTCTATTCACGCTAATTATAAACCAGTAAATACGTTGCTTGTATTTGCTTGGAATGAATAATGAAAGTTGATTCAGAATTTCTCTGCGGAATGTGAAACATGTTTGTTCAGTAAGCATTTTATTTTTATCCTACTATTAAACGCTAATTTAAAGCGGTTAACATACGTACGGCTTCAAGAGCATTTTTATCAAGCCGATTCACAGTTTGAGAAACTTGATGTCATTGTAATATTAATCTTGTTAATTTGGGATAAGATTTTCGTTTAATTTTTTTGTTTCAACCTTGCATTTCCGTCCAATATAAATAATAATCGAACTTCGGGTAGAATAGAAGAAATGTAGTTTCGTTGTTGTTTCGCTCCGAACGATTATACTTATTTTCAAGTATTTTCTTACTTATTTTATGAATTTAATTTGCGGCATCGATCCCCTTCACTAATTACGGTGCAAGTGTAATTGATCGCAAACGATCATTAAACGCGTTCAACATTTTACTCGGATTTTCGCAACAAACCTAATTATTTATATATTTATATTTATGTAACAGACTCGCGAGAGCAGAATTTTATACAGAGTAATCGCGATATTCAGGGGAAAAAACCATATTTCGTAATTCGCTGTAAACTCAAGGATATTTGATCCCATGGGAACCTCACGCATGCCAGCGGGATGCGCCATGATGTAAAAGTGAAACAAGAAAGTATAAAAATGCTCAACGCGCAGAGAAAAAAATGCGGTTGGAATGAAACCAAATTTGAACGAATAGATTCATTCGCCATGGGACACCGATTGCATGTTCGATCACAGAAAACGTCGGTTATTTTGATTGTCTTACCGCCGTTGACGCGGTTCACTGCGCCTTCAAAACAACCGCAGCCATTTAAGCTTAAGTGTGTTTTCTTGCGTGCACGTTTCTCTGTCTCCATTTTATTTTATATCGATTGAATTTTATCACCAGAAAAATCATTATCCGCAGATGGGTAGCTATAATTAAACGGATCAACGACCAGTCTTGAACTAACGGTGGATTTGAAACTAACCCATGATTAACACAGTAGAGAGAAAAAACCGCGCGAATGAAAAAAAAAATCTTTTCATATCAAATATTTGATGTAAAAAAATATTCGTCGAATTCGCTGGATAAATGTTGATTTTTCAGGCCTGCATTCATCGAAAGTGCAACACCAAAGCATACCAATGATTCTTGCCATCTTTTTCCGTCGGATAAAATCGTCTTCGACGAATTTTTAGTACGACAAACGATTCTGTTGACAAAATAAAATTGCAAGTGAGCCGCGCAACGGTTCTCACGCTGGTTTCGTTCCAGCGTTCCTAATTCAATTCCACCCTTCCAATGTTCTACTTTATTCAATTGTTTGCTCAATTTTCAACAAATCTACGTTATTTGAACAATCAAAATCCATAAATCGTTTCTGTTCAAGAAATTTCCCCCAATAATTTCACATTGGTGATTTTTCATTGAGTAAAGCTTGTTCGTGAAACTAAAAACAAAAAGTCTAGCAATATAAATAAGCGAATGAAAAATCGATCTATCGGTCGATTTCAAACCTGCACGTATTACGAATACCGGGAATTATAAAGAGGCGAATTTCGCACGGTTATCTTCAGTTACCTACCGACGCGATGAAAGATCAGCGCGGTGACTGATTCGGCAGATGGAACGGCTCGTTCTTTCCTCCTCCTGCTCCGCAGTTTTTGTTTTTTATCGTGTATCTTTTGTTACGCTCGGAGCACTGAAACGTATACGTATATATTGCAGAATGTAAAAACTATCCTCCGCTCTTACAGCCAATCATCGTTTCCCCGATTGTCATTCTTTCTTCATTCTCTCTTCGTATCCGTTTTTCTTGATACATTTCTTTCAATTTGTTAATTATTCCAATTTACATTTTCCGTTTTTTTCTTCGTTATAACGGAAATTAGGCGTCTCACTGTTCAGGTTAAAAACAAATTAAAAATTTAGAACACTCATAATTATAATATAATCAATCTATTTCAAAAACGAAATTAATATCCGCATATATAATCCATTCAAACTTTATGTAGCAAGAGAGGAAGAACTTTTCTTCATCTATTTTGTATCTCGTACAAGATGAATTAAAAAATTTCGAAGTCAGTAACTAGTCAAAGAAATATATTTTTAGCAAGATCGTGACAGCTGCAAAAAATAAGCAACACAAGTTTGACAATATTTCCCAGCTTTGAAAATGCCTATAGTCTTATAATAATAAAGAAATTATATTAATTAATCAAGAAATAAATGAAAGAAATGAAAGAATCGCTGATCATTGTCACCTGATTAATATAATAAATCATTTTCTTCAAACCAAACTTGAGAGAATGGAAAAATTGTCTCTTGGCAATTGTCGAAAATATGTTACAAACTTCGGTTCGAAACGAGCTAATGAACAACGAATTGGCATGACGTGATGTAAAACTTAAAACCCAAAAACACCAGCATCGAAAGAACAGTCTATGATCGTACGAAAAGTTTTTGTAAAACTTGGATTTTCCAAATAAATTATTCACCATACATTTTTAACTTAATTTCTACTTGAAAAACTATAAAAAATGCATCCTTTTTCCAAAGCGATTCCTCGTATGTTTCACATCCGTAAATTACATTTAGAAGATAGCCAGAGTGAAAAAATGAAATTCTATGTAATGTATTCTGATGAGCAATGGCCGGAAGTCCACGCGGCATACGTATACATATCCGCATACACATAGATACTTGTGAGAATTCAGTTCATTCGTTTCGTTCACCATAAAAGTTCAATCGCCTTATTGTGAAAGGCCTCAGAACGTTGATAAACTCCCTAGGAATTGGTATGGCGCGCGTCTTAATCGAGACTCGTGATTGCGACAATTGCCGGGAGTTGACTCTGCGATTGAACTCAGCAGGAACGAAGTGACGTCACTGCGTGAACCGTATGCAAGAAGCAGGCGTGGCAAACGGGAACGGAATACGTCTGTATATGTATAAAGAACTAGGAAATATACGCATGTGGCAAATAAGTAAATATGCGAACGAAACCCTCAATTTTTACATTTGCTAAAATCGATTAAAATCATCAATACTCAGCTGAACGTGTTAATAAATCGTCTGTTCCATTTTTATAGGAATCAGTTTGTCAACTAGACCGTAATGTTTTTCATCGGACATTTTTCATGGTCATGTATAATTATGCATCTCAGATTTACCTTGGTAAAATAGTACATATAATTGCATACATTTCAACATGTTTATCCGACATCTTTTTACACATATGTCAATTGGAACTGGTGATGAAATCTGGTTTAAAGATACCGAAAAATTTATCAATAAATTTAACGAAACTGAAAATTCCTCAAATAAATAGCATTTAGATGTCAAATGGCGTGTCCGAAGTCTTTTTATACGTCTACTTCCGGTTACGAATGAGCCTGGAGTAAATAAGATATGGACGCGGAAGATAGTCCGTATTTGATTATACGGGGCTGGAAAGAGGCCGCGATACTATGTGGAGTTAGTCAAGTGAACTGACATGAGCAACGAGTAATTAGCTCTTACTTTTTGAAGGGCTGCGTTGGTGTCTCCTTACGCGATGTCGAAGGTGTTTACCCATCGGAACGGTGAAAAGTCAATTTAACGACGAATTGAACGACGCGGGATGACCTCAAAAGCGACCAAAATAAGGTTTCCAGAAATTCAAAACGGCTCGTTGATCAAGCAAGTTGAAAAGATGGGTTGAATCACGCAACGCTAACAGCGAAGTACTCGAAGATTCTACGAAAGGTAGAAAGAATTTAAATTAATTGACATAGTTTCAAATTACGCAATTCTTTTGTTCACGATTACTTCGTTAGACTTCGAAAATTTGAAAAATCGACTCTGTGAGTCTAAAAAAAAATCAAATTTACTAGACAGATATTGAAAAAAAAAACGTCGAATATTACATTCAATTGCTTAAAGCAAATTGAAAGGGCTTCGAAAACCGTGAAGAAACTAATTTACTAGTTTCGAAAAAACTCCATGTTATTAAAGTCCAAACACGGTGAAGGATTTAAGACTACCTCTGGCGATTGGAAAAAACCACTTCAAGTAACTCGAAAAGAATCTGAAAGTTTGCAAGGAAATAGTAATAATCTCAATTTGTGATTCCAAAGACGTTCAAAAATTTTGAATACTCTCAAGCGACTTTGAAAAATCTCGAAAAGAGTTTCGAATCCTAAAAAAATTGTCATCAAATGCTCCAGTGTTCAATTCTGTTCAAAAATATCTGTTTTAAGTTGCATAAAATTCCGAGTACAGATTTACAACAAGAAACAATACAACTGTATTTTGGTAAAAGTGAAGGATAATTGCATGTCAGAATTTGTTTAAAAAAAAAAAAAATCACAAGGAATTTCAGCTGATTGTGAGTTTTACAAACAAACATTCTTACGGATTCCAAAAACTCTCTCTCTCTCTCTTCTCGCTAATTTTTGCCGTTCTACCATCGATGTACGAATCAATGTAGACGAGTGATTCGTAAAATACGGCAATAATCCCCATATCGGAAAGTGAATAGAACTTAAAATAAGAGAACGTTCGCGGTTGACCGCCGTCTTCTAAAATTGCGGTGAGTTAACAGCTGCTGTCTTTATAGGCATTCGCGTCGCGTTCGTGAGTTTGACAATGCCGGGATTTATTTCTCATGAGCTGCGTTTGTTGGCAGGATAGAAATTCACCTACCCGCCATACCTGAACGTACATTGCGGTATTTCTTGAAAATAAATTTGTGACCAGGCGGTTTAGAGTACCGATTTGCCCAATTGTACATTGACACTTCTTTGTCATTTTTAGAGCTAATTTTCTGGTTTGTGGAAACCTTGAATTCAGACGACGCCATCCGGTGGTAAATATGCTCAACACCAAATCGGGTGTACTTATAAACGCAATTTTCTATCCGATATTACACTTCAGATTTCACTAAAGTTTTCCGTGCCTTGATATTTATCAAATTGGACAGTTTAAGCGATCAGCTGTTACTATTTACGCCGCCATATTGTCGTAAGAATATCTGGGACGCACGGTTGGGTCAAAGTTGCTCAAAAACATGACGAAACAAAGAATTAAAAAAAGTAACTGTAGCTAGTCAAGTTAAATCTCGTTTAAAGAAGTTCATAATCTAATCC
Source organism: Neodiprion fabricii (assembly GCF_021155785.1). Lineage (NCBI taxonomy): Eukaryota > Metazoa > Arthropoda > Insecta > Hymenoptera > Diprionidae > Neodiprion > Neodiprion fabricii. The sequence continues at coordinate 18,475,835 of NC_060243.1, forward strand.
AGAAGAGATTTAAAAACACTGAATTCAATTATATAAACATCTTGCTATTAACATCGTTGGAGGAATCGTGCACTATTCTACTATTTTTTCATCAAAACGTTGATAGAGTTTGTCTGATTCTAATGAAAATTAGTAGGTTATTTTGTTAATAAACAATTCCTATACAAAACTCGACATAAGAAATTTTTTTTTTTTTTTTTTGAACTGGTGAGTTGATAAATTGTTGGTTTCCGGTGCGAATATCATAGAATAACGTGATTTCCGTGATTTTTTCAATACAATCAAGTGTTCGCGTGTTATATTTTGTGTTTGAATATTTTTTGTCATGTCGCAAGGACTATTTTAGTCAGATAAAATTATACGCTACATCCATGCTAGTTTTTAAACCATTTTACACCTGTCACATATTTGTTCCAACACTTTTCCAACCCGCCTGATGTATTTTTCTATTTGCCTCGGATCTGACAAATCGTACAAAAAACTAGTAATAACAATAAAAATGTAAAAGGCGAACTAAAAAAGTGGCCAAAATTACACATTCAATACACAATATCATTTGAATCGCAGAGAACCGCGCCTATATTCTGCAAGCGGACTGGCAGTGAATACAAAACAGGCAAAATAGGCGTTCTAGCCTCTCCTTATATCCTCACTTCTCAGTATCAGCTGCGAGCCGTTTCGGCACCGTGTATTATAATCGGTGTTTATTCTCCGTAGGCACTCACGTACTCAAGAGGCGTACCTATGCGGTTTGACGCGTCATTCTTGTACCCGCTGCATGTACGGTATGACTCGATAAAAGACGTGCAACTAGTCGCGAGTGAGTCTTGCCTTCTGGAACGCGACTGAATCACTGCTGAATTGCAGCTCCTTACGCAAATTGACCCCTTCTATTATCCGCACAATATTCACGCCGAGGAAAATTTCATCCGGCCTTCTTTTACGTACGCGATCGTGTATTTTTTATTTTACATATTACGTCACAACTCGTCTTAAACTTCCGCTGCGAAATGTCTTCGGTACTCTTCAATAATAATTCTTTTCTTTTCTTGTTCATAACTTTCTCGTAAGTACCGTGTCTTCGGCTCTAAATTCCATCTTTTTTTTTTTTATCCCCTTTTGAAGGAATCGCAGGATGTCGAGAGCTTTTTAAGGGTCGAACCGTCAAAATACGGGATATTATGGTGTTGAGTGCAACGTTTCGTCACCGAATCCGGGCTCTGGATGGAATCGGAAAGGAGAAAAATTGCCTCAATTTCCGAGCACTCAGCTGCTGTAGTCGTATTGGGAAAGCTGTATAACTAATTAGTATTTGTCAGAAAAGCGGATGTAAACTTAGAGTGGAAAAACGTAATACGAAGACCGAATAATAACAAGATCCGGGCAGAGAAATTGTCTCGATATTCACCGCGGTTATTCCTTCTTCGGTTATCAGTATTGACTGAATTCGTTATTGAATTTCTTTTACCCTTGGTTTTTATTGCAATATTTGATCCTTCTTCGTTTATGCATTTTAATCTTTCTGCCATTGCGTCGTGAAATATTTTTTAAAAATGAATGATATTCCAAGCAAATTCCCGATACAGGATTTTCATTTCTTTTTTATTTTCGCTTTAAACGTGTTGCTATAACGCTGCATATTATTAATAAATGTATTTTCACAAGCCTGGTTCGCGTTCGCGATTGCTGGTTATCTTAACTTGTGTATATACATATAGTACGCATTCGTATCCTAAGTACATGCAGCTTGACTGGATCATCTTAACTGCAGCTACTAAAAAAATACGCACACATATTTACTTGTGCATATACGTATGTACTCGTATGAAGCACTTGTATACAGTAAATATGGGCGCATTCAACCGGGGAAAGAAATTTCTCCGAAATATAAAGAACAAACGACACAAAAAGCTCGTTGTCCAAACTACTATATTCCATGCACTGAGGATAAATTATTCTTGATGTGAACACGGCATGTGAACGCTCATAGAAAAAAATCTCGACGCTATATCACAGTTTACTTCGCATGAAAATTGTACGTCAGGAATCTAACTTTCTTCTCATTACTAATCGGGTATTATTTTTTTTCGTTAAAAATGACTTTTCTAACCTCCGATGAATCTCTATAGTTCGCTGAATTGTACATGAGAAATTTTCCAAACATATATATGTATATATATACTTTTTCGAATTTTTGCTGCAAACTTTAGTTGAATACTGGAAAACAGATCTAATGTTTGTACATTTTTCAAGGTTAACAAAACAAAGTTTTCACTGGTAGTAGTTTCAATAATGATCGGATACAGATATTTTTGCTTTCATTGGCATTTCATATTGTTAATCTGATTCTATACAGTGTTCTATAAAGTGATTAGCTGTATATGAAGATGGCAAAAATCGTGATTATTAAAATTGCTACGTTTATCGGATTCGACAAAATTATTTTTGTACAATATTTACAGTACACGCCGCTTATCGAATAATCGACGCAAATATACCAAGAGTATAATATAAAACTATTCCAATAAATTTTAGATTCACAAGACTGTTTTTCAAAATACTTGTAAACAACATGATATAATACGTTATAGTCGATATTCTTCAAGTTGGAAATATAATAGTCAACCTGAATTTTTCTGTAACGTAACTTTAACGAAGAGTAGAATAATAATGAAGAATTTCATAACCTCAAAACGATGCAAGGAAAAACAGCTGAAACCGAAGTCATTCCGTCAGCTGACTTTTAGTCGACCCTGGCATCGAAATTAACCGGATGTAAAACTGGATGCGATGAATTAATTAATTATACCAACGAAGACAATGACGAGTGTCTGGGATCGGTATTTTTCATTCTTTTTTTTTCTCTAGCGGCAATCGGACGTCCGTGACTGACGCGATGAATCAATGCGGATGCAGCAGGGCGTGTAGCCTATGCTATAATATACACACTTTAACTCGGATGACATGGTCGTCAAGTCCATTACGAATTCCTGAAATTGATTTGTCAATTCGTCCGCACTCAACGTCAACGATCAAAGTCTCCGTCACTGTTCAATTTCTAAGGCGTTATAAATAGTTTCCGCAGTTCATTTATTGTATTGCAAAATCGGTTACCTGCTTTAAAAAAATATAATACCCCCTCATAGAAGAACGACTTTTTTTTCTTGTGCAACCGATCATCAGTCGTTGTTCCAATTTCCCGATTATTGATAGGTTAGGATATTCAACTATACGGAAGAAAAGCCTTAATAATTTTTTAATTACTAGTTCAAAGGACATCTAAACAATACACTTTTCCTCACTGTACGCGTTATTATCATATGATAATCGCATTCAAATTTCCTTGCAATGGAAGCTTTTTTTAGTGAAAAGTTGGACATCGTAACAACAAAAAAGCAGTCCGAAGATTAATTTGGAACTTTGCAGCTTCCGAAAAATTTTTTCCTGAAAAATTCTCATTTTTCATACTTATTTACACCACAGAGAGTTACAATAAACTTTGAAACTGACATATTTTACTGACTGCGTTCGACTTATTGTATTTGGGTGAATAAGGTGCAAAATATGACTGTGCAATTAGTTTGGTAATTAAATGCACAAAATTTTCTTTACATATTATATGGATCGTAAGATTCTGACAAGGAAAGTGAAACACAATTGCTTACTTATTGCGAAAATATAAATTTACTCGAGTTATGAACTGTTGCAGCGTTGTCTGAGAAGCAAATATTTACACAGCATATATTTGCGCGACAATCATACTTCTGTTATATACACTGCGAACATACATGATATGCAAATATACGTATAATGCTATTCTCTCTTGTTGTCTTGCTGTGGTATGTAAAAAAAATTGCTATTCATTTAGATATAAATTCTACAATTCGTGGAACAATATGTCTTATTGCATCTTTTTTTTTAATGAAATTACAATCATACACGTAATATAAATATGAATATTTAAAAATTATCAACCTTCGACAATACGACCGACAAATCATAAGGATACAATCACGAAACAGCTGTTAAAACTACAATTCTCATAATCGTTCTCTTACAATTTTCATGAACACAATCAGAGCTATTTCCAAATGTTTACGCTGTCAACTATATATATTTTAAATCACGCTACCAATTATCTATTCTATCAATTATACACGAAATTGTGATATTTGAAGGATTGAACATAAAAATCACCATCTTTTAAGACAAATTTTCAAAATGTTAATAGTGATTATTACAGGCATTTATTTTCCGACGAAAAGGTTTCGCGAGCAGTGAATTTGTCAGTTCGAATATTGATGGCAGGATAAGTATATGTGTATGTAGGTATTTTCAAACTCAAGGAAAAAAGATTGGAGATGCCGGGGATCGAACCCGGGGCCTTTCACATGCAAAGCGAACGCTCTACCACTGAGCTACATCCCCGCACGTGATTACGATGCAAGCCTGTTGGGCATCGAATTTGTCGTTCCGAGAATTTCGAAAACTACATGGAAGACGAAAAAAGCTGGAGATGCCGGGGATTGAACCCGGGGCCTTTCACATGCGAAGCAAACGCTCTACCGCTGAGCTACATCCCCGCACGTGATAACGATGTAAACCTGTTGGGCATCGATATTGTCGTTCTGAGAATTTCGAAAACTACATGGAAGAAGAAAAAAACTGGAGATGCCGGGGATCGAACCCGGGGCCTTTCACATGCAAAGCGAACGCTCTACCACTGAGCTACATCCCCGCACGTGATAAAGATGCAAACGTGTTGGGCATCGATCTTATCGTTCAGAGAATATCGAAAACTACATAGAGAAAGAAAAAAACTGGAGATGCCGGGGATCGAACCCGGGGCCTTTCACATGCAAAGCGAACGCTCTACCACTGAGCTACATCCCCGCACGTGATTACGATGTAAACGTGTTGGGCATCGATATTGTCGTTCTGAGAATTTCGAAAACTACATGGAAGAAGAAAAAAACTGGAGATGCCGGGGATCGAACCCGGGGCCTTTCACATGCAAAGCGAACGCTCTACCACTGAGCTACATCCCCGCACGTGATAAAGATGCAAACGTGTTGGGCATCGATCTTATCGTTCAGAGAATATCGAAAACTACATAGAGAAAGAAAAAAACTGGAGATGCCGGGGATCGAACCCGGGGCCTTTCACATGCAAAGCGAACGCTCTACCACTGAGCTACATCCCCGCACGTGATTACGATGCAAGCCTGTTGGGCATCGAATTTGTCGTTCCGAGAATTTCGAAAACTACATGGAAGACGAAAAAAGCTGGAGATGCCGGGGATTGAACCCGGGGCCTTTCACATGCGAAGCAAACGCTCTACCGCTGAGCTACATCCCCGCACGTGATAACGATGTAAACTTGTTGGGCATCGATATTGTCGTTCTGAGAATTTCGAAAACTACATGGAAGAAGAAAAAAACTGGAGATGCCGGGGATCGAACCCGGGGCCTTTCACATGCAAAGCGAACGCTCTACCACTGAGCTACATCCCCGCACGTGATAACGATGTAAACGTGTTGGGCATCGATCTTATCGTTCAGAGAATTTCGAAAACTACATAGAGAAAGATAAAAAACTGGAGATGCCGGGGATCGAACCCGGGGCCTTTCACATGCAAAGCGAACGCTCTACCACTGAGCTACATCCCCGCACGTGATTACGATGCAAGCCTGTTGGGCATCGAATTTGTCGTTCCGAGAATTTCGAAAACTACATGGAAGACGAAAAAAGCTGGAGATGCCGGGGATTGAACCCGGGGCCTTTCACATGCGAAGCAAACGCTCTACCGCTGAGCTACATCCCCGCACGTGATAACGATGTAAACTTGTTGGGCATCGATATTGTCGTTCTGAGAATTTCGAAAACTACATGGAAGAAGAAAAAAACTGGAGATGCCGGGGATCGAACCCGGGGCCTTTCACATGCAAAGCGAACGCTCTACCACTGAGCTACATCCCCGCACGTGATAACGATGTAAACGTGTTGGGCATCGATCTTATCGTTCAGAGAATTTCGAAAACTACATAGAGAAAGATAAAAAACTGGAGATGCCGGGGATCGAACCCGGGGCCTTTCACATGCAAAGCGAACGCTCTACCACTGAGCTACATCCCCGCACGTGATAACGATGTAAACTTGTTGGGCATCGATATTGTCGTTCTGAGAATTTCGAAAACTACATGGAAGAAGAAAAAAACTGGAGATGCCGGGGATCGAACCCGGGGCCTTTCACATGCAAAGCGAACGCTCTACCACTGAGCTACATCCCCGCACGTGATAAAGATGCAAACGTGTTGGGCATCGATCTTATCGTTCAGAGAATATCGAAAACTACATAGAGAAAGAAAAAAACTGGAGATGCCGGGGATCGAACCCGGGGCCTTTCACATGCAAAGCGAACGCTCTACCACTGAGCTACATCCCCGCACGTGATAAAGATGCAAATGTGTTGGGCATCGATCTTATCGTTCTGAGAATTTGGAAACTACATAGAGAAAGAAAAAAAACTGGAGATGCCGGGGATCGAACCCGGGGCCTTTCACATGCAAAGCGAACGCTCTACCACTGAGCTACATCCCCGCGCTTGATAACGGTGAAAAATGTTTCGAGTTCTCCATGAACCGATTTATGGATCCGTTTCAGCTTCGTAAAATCGACGCGACTGCATTCAGTTAGGGCTAAGAAGATACCAGGTTGGACAAAAATTGGTATTTTTGTTAGTTTTGTCACGAGATAGTCGTACATTGTGTGTTCATCAAATTATTAAATAATAAATTATTACACACAAAGTGCAAATAATACTCATATTTTGAAGAACAGCCTGGACATCGATACTACTTGATTTCGAATGGCTTCAAGATGGTTAAAAATTTATTAGGTGATCTGTTCGTCTGATTTCACTCTACGATGCCCCATTTTGCTCAGAAGACTATTTTCTACAAATTCACTGCAACACATTTTTTTCAGTCTCGAATTTAATATTTCCACTACGATTATACATAATCAATATCAGTGCAATGTAAAGACTAAATATTTAACGATACAAATATGATTTTAAAAAAGTGGTTCAGCGCAGATTTTATGGGCTACAGTCTTTCGAATCAAACTAGACATCGTCAAGTAAAACAGACTAATCAAATAGAATTTTAACAATTTAACAAAGAGATTCGAAATGAAGCATCACTATTTAAGCTTTGGTTTACAATTCGGTATTTTCGATTTCTGTAGTTTCGGAAAGATATTTACAGTTTGCTGATATAAACATTTGATAAATACTCAATGTACAACTATCTCATAATAAAATAGTTACAAGTATTCATTTTTGTTGAACCATAACTTCCTTAAGAATAATTTGGCCACACTATCGAATGAAAAATTAACAAAATAACTTCATATTTAAAACACACGATCAGTATTGAAAGTATGAAACTATGAAGTTGATTGATTTGTAGTTCGTGAAGAGAATCGATGTGGAATAAAACAAAAAAATCGTAAATCCGAACAAAGAATTTGAAGATATTATCAACTTAAAAACACCTTCTAAAATGGATTCTCTATAACTGCAAGTAATGTATTCTTCAACAGTAGAATCGGTGTTTAGTTCTTTTTTCTCTATTAAAAACTTTCAATTGTTGAAAGTGTACTTAAAGAATTGGAACTTGCGCATTCCATCTCATCCATTCATGTGCGATCAAGAGCCGGTTGAATTAATTTAGTAAATTGTTCGTTGAAAAAGGAAGGTTTTTCGTGACTTCAAAATGAATTTTCACGAGTTGGGTGTCAAAAAATGAGAATATTTTCATTCCCGACAGTTTACTGAATTTCAGAGAATCTTATAAAGTTGAAAAATTAGGTCAATGGCGTTGTCCACTAATTCAACGTTTTTGGTGACTCAGATGAATGAATATTTACTTTCGAAAGCGCGTGTTTTAGGTATTTTTGAGGCCGAGGAATCCGATTATGATCATAAAAAATTATTTTTTCCGCAAATGCATACAGTTTTGAGCCGTCGAAATTCACGAATTTTACAATCATTTTCTCAAATGGTGTCATAGAACAAACATCCGGCTAACCAGCTAACTATTTTGACCGGCTAATTGTTTTAGCCAGCTAACTTTCAGCTAATTAGCCCAGTTAACCTTCTTGATCAGCCAATTGTAAGCCGGATAAATCGTACAGCACTAGTTTTATAATTCTTATTGTGTGGTGTGCATTTAACTTTTTGCAATACAGATATTCTGGTCAAAGAATCGAACCACACGTCTCAACTTCTTAGCTCTTTCTAACGACAGTCTTTCTTCTTGCAGTTTTATTATTATTATTGAACTATGCAATACCAACTCACGAGCAAGAAAAATACTAAAGTATAATTAGATTGACGTTACATTGCTACCAACATATCAACAATTCCAGTTTCAGTTTATCTAACCAGAACAAAATTCAAGCTTACAATACAATACATATGAAAAGTACTTGGTACTATTAAACTTGTAGATTCTACAGAGTCAAATATAGTTGACTGTCCATGGGGATGGCCATACCATAGAAACTAACAAACTAATACATGCAAAAGATACAAATAGTACAGTATATAAAGATTTCAGAACGATTTAACTAATATATGTAATAAAGTACTGCCGTATGGATCATTCTGTGTTATCCACTCTGCCAATTTTTTTTTTTTTTTTTGTGATTTTTTAAACTATCTTCTAGAGTTTTCCGTTCGAGAAATAATTGATCGAAGACCTTAGTAGCAATTATTCTACAAATTTTTTGTGTCAAGGTTTTTTTAATTATCGGAAAAACTATTTGGCTTGTTGTTTTACTAGTAGACGTCATAAACTCATCATTTAAAACGTTATAATTATCAAAAAGTGCTTCTGAGATATAAAATTGTTTAATTTTTAAATGGTGTGTCACGGTTTCAGATTTTCTGCGTACAATTTTCATCAACCTAACTTGAAGTTTTTGAATATGACACAATGTGTTATCGTAAGCTGTTTTCCAAGCAATGAAACCGTACGTTCCAATACTATGGAAAAAATCATAATGCATTCATGAATTTAGATAATTTTGCAAACAAGAAAATTAGGTATTTGGTTATTTTCTCTTACCTATTGGTTGACGTGTTCATTCTACTTTAATCTGCTGTTTAGTATTATGCCTACTGAATAATTACCGAATTCTGCTCTTTTTATTTGCTACCACTTACAATTATATTAAAATCTGTTTGGTACGCTATCTACATAGGAACCAAATGCAATAAAAACCATCGTAGAGATATTTAAAGACAATCGATTGACGATTAGCCATTTGTTAACTATTTCTAAATAATCATTAATTTATTCCGGTGCTAAGAATCATCTACCATCGGCACTCATGACTATTGCATCATCGGCATACGAAGAAACTACTCAGTACATTATGTACGTAAATAACAAATAGCAAGGGACCGAGAATATTACCTTGAGGAACTACCTTGTTGTCACAGAAATTGAGTTACTATACTGATTTTTAATTTTTGCCGTTTACTTTATATTCACTAAATAATTTTTAAATAATTTATGTGCCTTTCCTCCGATCCCATATCTGTACAATTTGTGTAACAAAACTTCGTGATTTACTATATCGAATACATTTTTCAGATCAATGAAAGTTTTAATTACTTTCATGTTTTTATCACTGTTATTTACCAAAATATTAATTTTTTCGACATGACATTACGTTTGATTAAAAAGTTATACAGTTTTATATGAATCAATTTTTCAAAAACTTTCGCAACATTAGAAGTAAGTCAAGACCTCTTACTTTACAGGCGTACAGGATTAAGAAACGTAGCTATGCAGGTTTCTAATTCTCAAAGCAGAGACAATAGTACAATTGAAACGAAGAAGTAGAAAACAACGGGTGGAGAGTAAAAAAATCGTGAGTATAGAAAAAAAGATATTATTAATGCAAACCTTAGCGACCTCGAACTCTCTCATCACGTGACCTTGCGCTTCGAGTTAAACAATATGTATGTACAATGTACATGCAATAATGAACGAGTGAAAGACACAGTTTTGCGGTGGGGAAAGAACACGATCATGCTGCAGCGGAAGTAGTCGAAATACCGATGTAAACGACCGTAACAGCTGTCAAGGCTTGTGAGGTAACACGCGTGTATTTTCTGCCGCAGGATCATTTCGACCAATAAATAACTGCAATTTCGCATCGAGACGAAATAATTCATCCATCGCCATTGTGTAATTGTTTGGTCCAGACAGAATTATTGCAGAAATTGCGTGATTCAATTTTAACGAAAGTCCAAAGGATACAACTGAAGCGAATTCTGTGGAATTTTGAATTAAAAAATGGTACACCTGCTTTTTTGAAATCACTAGTTGCGTTTTCTTTTCTCTTTGTTCTATCCCCTTGAAACAAAATTCAATTCATAAACTCATAGTTGCTCATTTCATTTGCATAAACAAATTTTTAATAAGTACCGTTTAATTAAGGCGACTTCCGCAGAAAACAAGAACAGTTTATCCACCATCCAAGAATAGTGAAGGTTTCACTATTGACGACGAAATGAGCTACAATGTAAAGTTTTTGACTATTGGATGTATCCCATTCTATAAAAATTTTACAATATTAAAATTGAAATTATGGAATAAAAAATTGTTTTCATTTTCAAACGATCTCATATTGATCAAATCAACCTTAAAAATTTATTGCACTATCGAACATAAGATTTTTATTCACATTTTACCGTCTTGACAAGCTTTTCCTCAGACCATTCGCCGGAAATTTGTTCTTATTGTCCACCATAGGTACAAATTTTGTAAAATGATTCCCCGCTGGAATTCAAAACATACTAAGAAATTTTTAATTTTTTTTTTTTTATAGCCACTAGAAAATTCTAGGCAAATGAATGCTGTTACAATTTTTTTAGAATCAAAAGAACGTGTGGCACAAGTAACTATTTAGTAGTAATTATAGCTGTCGATACTATATTTTTTGGTTATTGCAACATTAGATCAGTTATTTTTTTTTTTTTTTTAGCTTACTACATTTTTTCAGTTACATGAGGTCTCGGTATAAATTTATTGTTTCACGACGGTCAAATCATCGCAATAGTCACAAGAAGATTTAACACAAGTGACTAAAATGTAAAAGCATTTCAATACGTACTAGATATCCCAGCCATAGACACAAAAATACTTTCCAGTTTGTACACGGAACTGTATTCTTCGATTACGGTAAAAAAAGAATATAACCAAGGACTGTGTAGTTGATCATCTTGCGGCAGTGTCCTGATTTAAAGGCCTAGCAAAAATGATTTTCGTACATTTTTTTTTTTTTTTTTTTTTTGACAGGGAGAAAAACAACGAATCTTCTTAAAATTTTGAGTATATTTTAAGACACATTTGAAAAGTTCAAGACAAAAGTTTTACATATAATTTCACTATCGGTGAACTAAAAGCATTGATAAAAAAGTCATTTTATACCATTTTTATTGCACGAATAAAGAAATTTCTTTTGTAAAAATCGTCACCTTTTCAGTCAGTATCGAAAATTAATATGATTTCACGATTTGTAATGTTCTTTTTTTCAGGTCATCGATAGTGAAAATATAAGTCAATTAAAAAAAATTTAAGTATACTTACGTTTCAGATAAAAATGGCGCACTCCGTCTTTCCCGCCAATTCGAGACTCCAGCGGCGATGCACCATACATATATAGTCAGTTAATAATCAGCAAAGTACACTCAAAACATTAAGAAGCTTCGTATTTTTTTTTCTATCAAAAAAAAAAAACAAAAACGCCAAAAAACTTCTTTTTTAGATTTCTAAATCAGGGCACTGCCTTAACTAGAAATTTTTCTCCGTGCAGTCGAATAGTCGGCGATATTTGTCTTCTACCAGAATTAGGCACCCCCAGCATCTGGATGCATGAAGGTAAAACGTAAATGTGTCCGTCTTACTGCACTTTAAGCGACTCCAGGCGCCGCAGCTGTCGTATTTTTGGCACTGAGCGTCTGGTCTTGAAGGGTTTTTTAAAGCTAGATAAGGAAACTTTACATGCCTCGGGATGCTGCACGCAAAGCTGAGCAAATGATCGCCGGAATTTTTCTTAAACTTACACAGCATTCATTCGTTTGGATGTCGCATCAGCAAAAAAAAAAAAAAGACACACGGCGAAGGTTTACTTTACGATATTTATTTTTCCAAGCCAAATACGGCCATTAATATGGCGAAATAAATGTTTATTGTTTATTTGTGTTTTTCATTTCGTTCAGATCACTCACGTTTTGGAGAATGGTCATTATTTCAGATTCAGAGAATTAAACTGTAAGTAAGAATACTCGAGGAAAATAATTTCTGTAACTAAATGTTATGATGATTTAATTGGTACATTAATTTAATACACTGTGTGGTGAATATTCAACTTGTTTCATCTAAATTCCTATTTCCCCACCAAGAATAATGAAATCTGAGCCTCCAAATATATCTGAATAATAACTCTGCCTTCATCTTTATAATGCCACGTTTGAAATTCCACTATTAATGAATTATAAAATCTTATGCAATGATAGAATAATTTTACAATCAAATATGTAATCATATGCATGATATTTTATACAGTGGTAGCAAACTTGTATCACTCAATTCTTCATTACATCTATTTGTACTGTTGTAATATTGTATCGAACTGCACGAGCATATAGAAGCTATCTTTCAAGATTATTCGAAATCCTGAGATTCCTGAACGACAATTTTGACAAAATCGTAAATGAAAAAGACGCATCTTCGATCAATATCTGAAATCCATGATAATCAATTATTTCCAATTTCTTTGCAATTCTCATTTCTTTGAGGTCTCACTATTAGAATTAAATTGTGTATAGCTAGTTTTTTCATCGTCAAAGCCGAAGCCGAATAATTTTTTTCGGAAATAAATGTGGGTATGTAATAAAGTTACAGATTTCCGAAAAGCTTCGATAAATCGATAAACGTCACGCTTTAAAAAAGAAAAATCAGAGAATATATTTTTATAAAACGCGAGCATGTTTGATCCATTTTTCCATGTGTGTTTCCCGTGCACAAAGTACCCGTTTCTACGATGGACGAGTAACTCTGCAAACACGCACGCGCAGAGTACTGAAAAGACCATTTTTAAGTCCCAGGAGTTGAAACTGGTAATTTCAGTACTCCGCGCATGCGCGTTGGCGAACAAATCTGACGTTACACGACCCTAACCTCAATTTCGTGCTTGGCGAAAAAACGCGTAACATATTCTAGTTACGTAAAGAATCGTGCGCAATATTCGTCTTCGACTACGATTCATGTTGCAAACTTACGCTCGGCGCGAAAAGACCGAGTTTAACCTCCTTGTTACGCAATATACTATTTTTCAAACAAAACTCACGTTTAAAAATTACATCTTTGAATTTCGGAATCAAAACGACAGATCGAAACAGATTGAAAAACTGTTTTTGTTTTTGTTTTTTTTTTTTTTAACACCATAACAATGTGTAACGCGTTGAATGAGAATTCGTCGATAGTTTTGAATAAAAAAAAATTGAATTTCGGTGAGGCGGTTTCGGGTTTCGCTCTTTCACCGACTCGTGAAACGGTTCGCAATGCTCGAGTGCGTTGGGCAGGTGCCCAACAGCCCAACGTCCGGTCCGTGTCACGTGTATGCCGGTACCTGGCGTTTGTTCCTCGTGGTTCTACACGTTTGGTGTTAGTATATAGGGCATTCCCTGCCAATTTCACGTCTCGCCTATCCGCGATCTGACCTTGCATATTATTCACACTCGTCTCGAAACTCGAATAAACGTACTGACAGTTTTTAAGATGGATTTATTTGAAATCACTTTACCTTGTTTACTTTTTTGTTTCGTTTTTTCTTAGTATCGCTAAAAAGCATTCATGTTGAAATAATTTCACTCTTAAGAAAGGCCCAAAAGTTTGTTTTTTTCGTTCGGTTTACCTGTATGGTTTCGAAAATTTGCACACCGGATCAAAGAATAGGGACGAGTTTTTTTTTTTTTTTCTTCTATTTATCCAACCAATTTCGCGCAATTCCTTTTGTCACGGTATTATTAACGTATTGGTTAATTTAAATTAAAATATGCGTATTTATTAAAATTTGTCGGAGGGAAAAAAAGGGGTTTGAGGTTTTCGTGAATCAAATTTTTCTTACTTCTCTGTCCACTTTTTTCGGCTGTTTCTTTCAAAACGAATTTATCCATTTCCGACGATTTTGAGAAACGAAAGTACAGTTGGAAGATTTCTCAGAATTGAAGAAAACGGAAACTGCAAGTTTGTATGTTTTTATTTTTTGGTAATCGTGAATCATAAAAACAGGGTTGCGCAAAGAAAAGAAAAAGAAGAACGCTCAATCAAGTTGGTACACGGAATGCTTCGTACGTAATGTCAAAATGCTGTGTAATTCTATCCCCTGCAGTATATACATATATACTAGGGTGGGTCAAAAAAATCAAGTATTTTTTTTTTTGGATTCGACACACGAAAACTAGTTCCTAGCTACCTCTAGAAAGTACTTACCAAATCTAAGCTCTTAATATTAACGGGAAGATTATGCTCATCATAGTTTTCCATTTTCAATTTAGTCTTATATAAAAATGGCCATATCTTATCACCAATAGATTGTTAAATTAGTTGCATCGTCAATATTTATAGGAAATTGAACGCTCTACAAAAATGGTCTCTTATACTTTTTTCATTAATCTAACCATTTAAAAGATATTCAAGGTGAAAGGTTGAAGTATTTTAAGGAAAATAACTTTTTGTTTTGAATTTTGTAACTTACTAAAAAATAATTATTGTCAAATGAGTTTCAGATATTTTCATAGGAAATTGAACGCTCTACAAAAAAGGTTTCTTGTGGTTAATCGATTACTGTAACCATTTAGAAGATATTCGCAGTAGAATCCCAATGCCTGTTGATTTTAATAGTTTTTAAATAATTATTTCCAATTTATCCATTTATTTGATGGATTTTGATATAATTTATGATCTATTCCAGAAAGAGAAGGTTTTTATTTAAGAAATATCATCAAATATATCAGCAGAAAAAAAAAATTCTATTTTACCATATGAAATTTTATAATTCAATACAGTATTGATACAAAAATATATTTTTGTATCAATACTGTATTGAATTATATATTTTTGTATCAATACTGTATTGAATTATAAAATTTCATATGGTAAGATAGAATTTTTTTTTTCTAGAATTTTATAATTCAATACAGTATTGATACAAAAATATATTTTTGTATCAATACTGTATTGAATTATAAAATTTCATTTGGTAAAATAGAATTTTTTTTTTCTGCTGATATATTTGATGATATTTCTTAAATAAAAACCTTCTCTTTCTGGAATAGATCATAAATTATCTCAAAATCCATCAAATAAATGGATAAATTGGAAATAATTATTTAAAAACTATTAAAATCAACAGGCATTGGGATTCTACTGCGAATATCTTCTAAATGGTTACAGTAATCGATTAACCACAAGAAACCTTTTTTGTAGAGCATTCAATTTCCTATGAAAATATCTGAAACTCATTTGACAATAATTATTTTTTAGTAAGTTACAAAATTCAAAACAAAAAGTTATTTTCCTTAAAATACTTCAACCTTTCTCCTTGAATATCTTTTAAATGGTTAGATTAATGAAAAAAGTATAAGAGACCATTTTTGTAGAGCGTTCAATTTCCTATAAATATTGACGATGCAACTAATTTAACAATCTATTGGTGATAAGATATGGCCATTTTTATATAAGACTAAATTGAAAATGGAAAACTATGATGAGCATAATCTTCCCGTTAATATTAAGAGCTTAGATTTGGTAAGTACTTTCTAGAGGTAGCTAGGAACTAGTTTTCGTGTGTCGAATCGAAAAAAAAAAATACTTGATTTTTTTGACCCACCCTAATATATACATATATATATATATATATATATATGTGTGTGTGTGTGTGTGTACAAATAGAAGGGAGCCTCGTTGAATATTATTTTATACGTGTGGGCGATATTTCTTCGATGTATAAATTATCACGCGTACGTAATTTGTGTGGCAATTCTACTCACAGGCGGATATAATATCTTGAAAAGAATGCAGCACACACGTAACGATCCACCGTTCTTGTATTGTATCGCGGCTTGCGGGTAAAACGAAATGACTAACTCTTTTGGCATCCACGTCGCCGCTCACGTGTATCAGCTAAGCCCGGCCCCTCGGGCCTAAAGAGTAATCTTGTGCGTAATAACGAAGAATGAACAGAAAAATAATGGAAAAACGTAAAACCATAACAATAATGACCATGACAATTAACGGGGTGCAGGGATTCTGACGACGAGTTGTTCGTATTTATTTATTTACTTTATTTTTTTTTTTCTTCTTTCAACATTTTGGAACAAACTGAATTCTTTTTCGCGCTTATTCCGGGAATAGTAAAATTCGTGCAACTGATGTAAATAAATGTGGAATAAGAAAAAAGAACGAGATCTAACGATTTTCAAATTTTCAACGCACGTTGGGTAAAATTGAGTCAGGAATATTACCTACAATGAGAATATTTTTATTTGTCACGGTTGCTTGATAATTCTGGTAAAATGGACATGATCGTTGCAATAACAAATTAAATATTATTATAGTTGCACCGAAATGTGGTTCAGTTGGTAAATAATTATTGTAATCGTAATATTCTACGATATTTTCATGCAAAAGGTTCGGTTTCGTGCCGAATTCAAGGCTCGGATACGAAGTGAGATGATTTCGTTACGACGATTCTCTTGGGAGTAAAAAGATTTCTGAAAATCAGTGAGCATAATTGTACTCTTTCAGATTAACTGAAAAATCCAAAGACCAACGTAACAGTTAACGAATTTCAATTACGAGAAAAAATGTTCGTTTGAGGTTTCCCCATCTTCTTTATATAATAACATCACAGCTCCAAATTCATGTCAGATGAAAGCCTAATAGTTGAAATCGTAATATTGTGACTACTTTAAAAGCATGAACATAAAATCTCGAATACAAATTACAAATTGTAATTTTAACCGCTGCTATATTTATTCCGGTCTTATAGCTACAGCCACGCGATGTTGAGAGTCCTTTA
Source organism: Neodiprion fabricii (assembly GCF_021155785.1). Classification (NCBI taxonomy): domain Eukaryota; kingdom Metazoa; phylum Arthropoda; class Insecta; order Hymenoptera; family Diprionidae; genus Neodiprion; species Neodiprion fabricii. The sequence goes on from NC_060243.1 coordinate 18,493,001, forward strand.
CCTAGTTTTCATGTTGTTTTATCAATAATACTGTACAACATGATAGTGTGTTGCACCCTAGGAAATGCACGCCATTAATCATCGCACGATAATTTTACAAGCTACAGCAATGTCGTCGATGTACGAAATTCTGATTACATATTTTTTTCGTGTTTTTTTTTTTTATCGATTCATTCACAAAGAAGAGCATCCAAGAATAATAGCGACGTATTGCACCTATTCAAAACGCAAAAAAGGAAACAGTTATAGAAAAACATCGTGAATGAAAAAATTAAACCAATGTCGGAAAGATTACAATGATTGTATTAAGTGAAAAGTCAAAAAATTTTGAATGCATAAATTATTCAACTGTCATGTGGAAACCAATACTTACACTTGTGAGAGAAATTTTTAGTTCCGGTTACCGTTCAGTCCTTAACTGTTTTCATTTTTTACCACAATCGAAAAATATAGTTCTAGGTAAAAAATGAAAATTAGTTTTCTAGCTGTTACCGGAAAGTCTAGTATCCGTTACTATTCTTTCTCATTACGATCGCTGTTGCTATATTTTCTTGTAATTGTTGCGAAAATTTAATACTTGTGCAAGAATAAATTGACGTTGAAGCCTTGTTTAAATAAAAAAGTATAGTAAACCGAACAAACTGATTTTGCGTTGCAATTACCAAAAAAAGATCGACGATAGCGCAAAATGGTTACGCGTACCTCGTTTTTCGTGATTCCAACAATAATCAAGCAGTTTTTTTTAACAATACCTGTTTTCCTGAATTTTTCGAGTTACTGTAACAAATGAAATTCTTCTCTGTACAAAAAATCTCCATTTGGATCAACTGAATAACGGAATTTATTCTGACGCAATATGCAATCACATTATCGGTAGGATAATTCTCAACTAATGACAAACCTTCAATTTTTTACAGTTTTCCGGAATTTTACTAAAAGTTTTCAGTTAAAACGTGCGCTTGGTACAGCTTTGATCAAATATTATTGTGAGTCCACAATAATAAGCCATAATAAGATAATTTTAACTACCAAACAATCGGTAACCGCTTACTTACAGTCATTGACAGGTTATATCACCTTTATCGAGTAGTGTTTTTTGTATTTTAACCAAAGCTTTCTGTCAAAATAAAAAGTCTGAGACTGGTAATTATTATCGCCCAAACACTTATATTAGTGCTTAATTAATGTAATTGGGAAATTCATAGTCCGCTAAACAGTCAATATCGATTTACTAATTGAGCGTGCAACTTCAGATTGCAGGTTTTCAAACACCGGTTTGGATCGTCGTCATACATTCCTTATTCCGTATGCATGGTAGAAATCGTAACTGATACTAGTAATAGTGGTCATAAAAACCAAAAAAAAAAAAAAAATAAAACAACGAAACGAAGATGAAGAATCGTTAAAGAAAAATTCGCACAACGATCGTTAATTATACGGTGATTAAAAATTCCAAACGCAACATTCACACAGTTAAAATATCATAATATAAATTACCTTGCGTTGCAGCTGCTTTCCATGGATCACCAGTGATCGTTTTATGTAATGAACTCGATTCGAGCGCGTATCATCGTCAATATTTGGATTCGCACTGTCGTATCTCTACACCTGACACTTCAAATTTGCACAGTACTAGATTTCTTGACCTGATCCATTCGAGTCGCCGTCGCGTTCGCGTGATCGGTTTACGAGCTTGTGATCGGAGCGAAAAAATGTGAGTTTACTCAAATATAAAAGCCCCGAAAAAGTTCCCCACCATTTTTCATCGATCTTCGCGACGCAGTTGTTCTTCTTTTGATTTTTTTTCACTATCTTGGACAAGTTACGAGTAAATAAAATAAACGAACAACCGGAGCGTAGGTTTATTGTAAGGGAACCTGGACCTGCTTGCCTCGTGTCACGCGCACTGCACACACCGGGTGGCTTCGGTCTTCACTTCCTTACGAGCCGTATTATACCGGCACCGTTGTCATGTAAACAACCCTTGGCGACCAATCGCGTGCTTTCACAACTAAACCTGATGTTAATACACGCCTACATCAGGCCAATTTATACGGGGCGGGAAAAAGCGTTTCATCCACGCAAGCTTGACTTACTATCTTCTGATAATCGTCATCCAGTATTTGAACGCGAAGAAAATTAGCAAATCAGTTATTAGTTACTCCAAAATTATCTTTTCCTTCATCAAATTCCGCTTCGTTAACTTCGATCACAGTTTTTGAACCTTCGTAAAATAATTCGTCCATTTTTTTTATTCGACAAACATTTTTTTTTTGAACACTCCTTGGTTTTCGAACACTTTTTGTCAGGGCATGTACGATCAGTTCATACATCAGGAGAAACAAATGATTGTGAATAATAAGTAGCGTATTACCGTAAGTCGGTAAGATACCGACAGTAAATACGTACCGGCGAACGGTAAGCGAGTCATCGTCAACAGTCGGTAAGTGACGGCTCTTACCTATAAAAATGAGCACGAGCGATAAACGTCGAGGTCTTATCCGACTCGCCAACGAGTCATTTGCGTCAAACAAAATTCATTTAAACTTAAAGTCAACTATCTTCACATCCAATCTGACATATAAATACTTTGAATTATATTAATTCGTATCTCCATCTCATTGTAGACAAATTCTCTTTCGCTGAATTCAATTAATGCAAACAGCAAAGAGCTAACAATGGAAAATTGTTTTCTTTAACAACAACCAGCTGCATTATCTCGACTCAACTAAACGAGTGTTTCGTTTAAGAAAAAAAGTTTACTTGAATCCGCCCAATTTATTGACATCAATGTATCGATAATTCTATTGGACATATTTTTATTTACCACGAGCTACAAATGTCTACAAATTATTAAAAAAATTTACGTTCTAGTACTCATTTGGTTACACTTGAATATACACTTGCAAATAAATCGAATCGAAAGCTGATCGTACGTGACACTCGGAAGTCAAATAAAGCTGTGTTAAAATGGTTAAATTATAATTTTATGTAACACTGCGATTGTACTTTAAACTATTATTTCGAAAAATTTTACAACCGTATATTTTAGTAATGAATTATCTACTCATATATTTACAAGTTGAACTGACTTTTTCGAGTACAACACATCGCTCCTCGATTCGCGCTTTTGAAGAATCTTTAAAAGCGATAATATATAAAAAAATTAAAAATGCGCGCTACTCAATGAATTGAAAGGAGCCGGAGAAATTGAACCGGGAAGCTCAACGAAGCTCGAGCAGCTCAAGCGCGTGTGGAATGAAAGCTGTACCTTTAAGAATTTATTATAGTCAGTGCGGTCTGAGCCGTCCACGTGGACAGTCGGGTACAAAGAGAACATCGCGACTCGCTCTCTTCTCTAAACGCGCTGCAGCTTATCGCGCCAGAAAAAAGCTCGCGATAGGATTTAGCAAACAAAAAGTTCTTTGTCATAATTATTCTGCGAATTAATTTTGTTTTTTTTCTACAGATACTTACGGTTAATTATTCTCTTCGTGATTAAAAAAATAATTAAATCCTACGACTAACGATTTTTAAGAAGTTTGACAATTTTTAATAATCACATTATTCCAACGCAATCTTTCAGTAACGAATCTCAATCGGTTGATGCATAATAGTTTAATAAAATAACAAATTCAAACAAGTAATTCGATTGTTTTTTCGTTTCTTCCGTGCGCATTTTGTACTGTGATCTACATTTTGAAATTGTCAGCACCTGCGGTTGTTGAAGTGAAAATCAAATATAAAAATTGACGTGTAATAAATTGGAGATTATAAAAAAAAAAAAAAATTCAACACGATTGAATAAAAAAATTTATAAAAAAGGAAACAGTGCTCGTGAAGTTTATTTTTAAACAAAGTTTCTGATCTACAAAAATATACACATGCAACACACATTTTACGTGACATAATATAAGTGAAAAAACAGTTTGGGCCAAGATTCTGTTCGTTATACACAGAATCGTTTTATAATTAGTGAGTATATATGATATACCATAATTTATACAGATAACAATTTTGTAACACATGGATGTGAAATACCAGAAAGAAAGAGCAAAACAAAATTTTTAAATTATTATCGCTGCGAAAGTTATCTCGCGTTGTATAATACGAGCTGTTTCAGAATGTGTTGAAGTTAGTAATGAATTAGGGAGCCTGTCAACGTTCGAGACACGTTATATTAAATACGTTGATATTACTCGTTTTTTTTAATGAGCCGCGGTCACGCGCTTATAATAACGAAATTTTTGCAATAAAAATCAAAAACTTATCGTTCAACTGCAAAACACAAAAATGACATAATTTAATGGCATCGTTAAAACGATTAATTATACAATCTACCAATTGTTGACTCTGTAGCAATTGTCTAACGAGTAATAACGTCTCTGTCTAAGAAAATCTCTCGCTGTTGGTGATCTACACTACAAGCATGCGATCCTGGTGAATTTTCACGTAATTGCCATTGGAGTGCACCACGTGTTGCTAATTAAAATGTTATGCTATAATTGTTTCAATCGCCAATATTGCGAGGAGGAAAAAACGTCGAGAATCGGAAGGAAACAAAAATAATGACATACACATTGGCATAAGGAGGGTGAAGTTGGTAATGTTACTGGAAATCGATAGTTTGCACGTTTAGGAATTTATGAAATTTAGTAAACCATGATAAATAAAACATACTCTCATTTTGAAAAGCTAACTCTTTCAAAGTGATTCTAAAATTGGGAAATAATGATTTTTTCCTTGATGTTTCGTTACGTTAACGTTACTAACTTCAGCCTCATTTGACACAATCGTTGACAATCCATATTACAATTCATAACCTGTCGTTGCATATCAGTGGCTAACTATCATATTGACGGATCAATAATAAACTACCAAGATTTTTCTTTTTATTCAAATTTGAGCTTGAGTTTTAACGTAAACGGTAACGAATTTCGTAGATATATTTGTAAAACATTGCGTAGTTTTTTTCAACTAAACTTTTTTCTGACCTACTTGGATTTTTACCGTATCCGCATTTTGAGGCTAGCAGTTTGATCCATTTTTCGTATGACGATACCTGAAGAACTAATGAATGGTGAGGATTTTGGTCGCAGTCGATGCGATTATTTCTCAGAGTAAAACTGATTTTTGTTACGGTAGACCGAAAATCCCGTTTTACACCTACGTAACACTTTACAACCTTGGTATTAAAATAGCGATTATAGATTTCGAGTAAAATCAAATAAACGATCTCTGAATTATTTTTCAAAATAAATGATTCTTTCTGTGCCTTCAAGCCTCTTGATAAACTGAAGTTACATCTTTTTAACCTACGTTTTATTCATTTATTTATTATTTTTTTTTCATTATTGTTACGAATCTCATTTTTATGTTCCACATGTACCAAAATCCTGTTAAATGTACGGAATTTATCACCCTAATTACCTTCAGTTGTAAACAGTTACTTGTACGAAATTTTCTTATAATTCAAATAATATTTAAATCACTATAATTGTAAGGATGCCAATTTCACTAGAAATTCCTTGCAATTGCAGTGAGCGAAATTCTTTTTAGTCAAGATTTATAATTTGTTCACGACTCTGCGACTAATCGTAAAACGTCCAACCGCACGACCTGCAACCTGCATTCATCTTTTTGTGCCATCGTCCCAACTGTAAAACTTACTGATATTTTTTACCCAGAATCCCAATGTATTTATTCTCAATCCGTTATATCTACTTATGAGTCTCTTAATGAATTTTTATTAGCTGAAGAATCCACACCTCTTTGAAATTTTTCGCGGAATTCAAATCTCTGAAACTTCGACACTCATCGGTGACCACAACTTCTGAAGGCGTTTCTAAAAGTGGAATAAAATTTTTATTTTTTGCGAATAAAAAGCGAATTATTCAACTAGTTTAGTGACAGGCGTTTTTTTTGTGTAGTGTACAGACAAGTTCGAGTAATAAATGAAATTCGTAAAAATGTCGGCTTCTGTGGTTGGCAAAAAAAAAAAAAAACAGCATAGATACAATTTTCTGCGCGAAACATTCATCAGCAAATGAGAACAAACATTATTCGATGGCTTAGAAGTTCGTTGAAATATATTGTTTACCGACGATTCGTGTGAATTGAGAAAAATTTAAACAACACTACCCAAAATCGTTGAAACGATTTTAGTAAAGAAGATAGAAATATTTGTTCTAGTTTTGAAAATGGTAAAAATTATCGTCCAGCAATGAAGAATGGTCCGGACCTTGTACTATAATAAGAAAAAGTCATGACAAAGCGGAGATGATATTGTTAAAGGTGAGTTGAGAGAAATGTTTCACAGAATTTGATAGCGATTTTGACTTTGAATTAAAAAAACAGACAAAACGAAAAAATATATCTATCCTCCATGAACGCACCTCGTGTATGAAGTGTCAGTCATTGTTACGAAAATTTCACAAAACAACATGTAGGAAGACTGGATATTACGTGACTTCCGGTAGAGCGCAGGCTAGTTAAACTAATTATCGAAATGGTGGGATCGAATGAAACCGAATCAAAACAGGCTACACTTGCATTAGACACAATGTAAACAGTATGAAATGAAACATAACGATAAGAATAAGGAAACTTGAATTCGTTATAATTTGGATTTAATTAGTGTCAAGTTATTCGTTTATTTTTCTTAAAGTGAATTTCTTTTTATTACGGTAATGATCATTTTTTGGGAGGTCATTTTTCAGAATTGCTTTTGGTTCTATGCCAGCGAATATTATCACACGATTCAAGATTAAATGCGCGTTTTTCAATCACTCTAATCGTTTCTTTATGTAAATTTAACTGAACTTCATATCATTACAGTTGAAGCTGTGCTTGAATTAGTGAATATTAAACTGTCTAACGTGCTTAATTTACATGTACAATGTCTTGTTCACTTTTTATGCTAGTATTATCACGTTGACCGATGAAATCTGCGCGTTTTATTGCGTCTGATGTGCAGGAGAAAATTTTCATTCACATCCAAAACTGGTGCGATTCGGGTCACGCCGTTATTCAACCTAGCCTGAGACGTTTAAGGTGCAAGTTATAGCACAAAAACAAAAAGTGTACAATATTTTTATTCAAGTCCTCTGAAGGAAGAAGCAAAAAACAAAATTATTGTCACAGCAATATCGGTTTGATAACATTAAGGAAAAACAAATGAAATTTCGAGCGTATAATATAATATTGTTTGTAATAATCAATAATCTTGAAACCACGTTTGTTGTTTTTTTTTGTTTTTTTTTTAGTGGAGTAAAGAGAATATATTTTTAATAAATTACACGTTGTTGAGAGGAAGTCATGGGATGTTAATTTTTTGGCATTCAAATGATTTTTGAGTGTGACGTTCACATGACTTGTACGAAGTACTGATTCAGAAAGAAAAGAAAATTCTTGTAGAAAATCGTGGATTTTGAAAAATCTTAAAAAAATGATAACGAATATCTTTTCAACTAGGAAAAAACGATTATGAAGAAAACAAAAAAAGATTAGGAGAAATTGCATTCCAATGATCGGAGCGAAATAAATGGCAAATTTGAAAAAAAAAAAACTCCCAAAAATACAACGTGCAGATTGTTTACATGGCGGGGAATCGAATGAATCACAACTTTTATTTTATCTACTGCTGGACCCGGACGATGAGTCAGCCACGTGCATCGCTCTTCAAATCTCACTTCCGTTCACATTGTGTGGAATATCCTGTACATGTGGTATTGCTAGCCGGTTTGAATTGACACGGAACAAGAATACGAGGTGGGTTTATTCGGAAAGTAGTTACGAAGTTTTCATGAGTTGAACGGGTAGTTTTGTCGTGATTTTTCATGTCGGTTAGAAAATGGTGATTTTCACTTATCCCAAAAGAACTGAAAAAGAAATGTCTTTGTCAGTTGTAAAATATTGCAAATAAATTTCTTCTGGCGTGATATCTCAATATTGTACCCTTCGTACTCTTCTTACGAAATAAAACAAGTTTCTCCGAGTTGCAACATGTTGTTAAATTATTTTCTCAAAACCAAAGTTCTTCTAAACTTCAACGTGTCCATAGAATAGTTTTCATAAAAATACATGTTCACCTTTTTTTTTCATCCAACATGTTTGTTTCAAAGTGAAATATAATTCTCTCAAACGTAACATGTCCGGCAAAAATGTCCGATAAGAATTCAAAGTTTTCCCTGTTTCATTTGAACACTACTTTCAAAGTTGATATTTTTTTTTTGTTTCGAATCCAGCACATGGCAACAAGATTTCTCTCAAAGCGAAAAATGTTCTATTGAATTGCGACATGTTGCAACGTACGTCCAATTTGCTTTCATGTTACACATTTCTTTCATATTGTAAAAAAAAATCTCATCGACTAAAACATGTTTCAACTATATTCCTTGTGAATTAATTCTCAACTTCCTGTACTTGACTGTAAAAATAGCCGATAAAAATAATTTTCGCGCTAGAACTTATTACGTAAAAGAAAGTGGTAAAATTCTGCAAATAGATGGATCGACCTTCACGATCCGAGCACATCGTCGGGAATTATCGCAAGGTGTAAACTCGGCTCAGTAACCGTGAGCACAAGTTCACCTCGGCGTAACTCGCGGTGGTTAATTGAGTAACGAAATTGCGATAACAGCGAACCTTGGGAAGGATAATTTAATCCATGTCCGGTACGACATGGCATTGGGTACGAAATAGCGTAGCTGATGCCTCCACAGGTTCTGTTCCTGGTCAAGTCAATGCCTGGCTACCGTAGTAGAGTTAGAATGATGACGTCAAGGAGAGAGCCACCTTGGCGGTGTAAGTAGGTTGAGAATTATTCGTTACATATAAATCGACAGAATACACGTAGATCCTTAGTAAGTTGTACTCGAAGATGTCATACCGTGAGTAATCTTCGACTGAGCAGGCCGAGAATATAACCGAAGAGAGAAAAGATTCTCGTTGAGAAAGGGAAAAAAAACTTTGGTTATAAGGTAAGTGTACCAGTTATTGACCCAATTATTGTGCCTTATATTTTTCAAAATTATAAATTCACGGCAAATATTATGAATTCCTTGATGACCAGAACCAACTGCTAGATGATTAGACACTGTGAATTTATTTTTCGGTAATTTTAGAACTAAATATCGAATAGATACGAACGAAAGAGATCAGTAATTGGAACAGGGTCAAGAACTGGGACACTTACTTTTAGCGACGCATCATTAACTGAATGGGGTTTTGAAGTAGCCAAGAACACAAGGAGAATATCGTATTTTATGGGCGAAAATACTTCGCCGAAGATAAAACACTCGTGTGAAATATTACTCTGTAAAACAGGTATCGTTAAAAAAAACTGTTTGAATATTGTTGGAATTACGAAAAACGAGGTACGCGTAACCATTTTGCGCTATCGTCGATCCTTTTTTGATAGTTGCAACGCAAAATCAGTTTGTTCGGTTTACTCTACTTCTTTAGTTGAATAAGACTTCAACGTCAATTTATTGTTGCACGAGCATTAAATTTTCGCAACAGTTACGAGAAAATCTAGTAACAGTGATCGTAATGAGAAAGAATAGTAACGGATACCAGACTTTCCGGTAACAGCTAGAAAACTAATTTTCATTTTCTATCTAGAACTATATTTTTCAATTATGGTAAAAAATGAAAATAGTTAAGAACTGAGCGGTAACCGGAACTAAAAATTTCTCTCATTGTCAGTGTACTGCTGCGGTATATTATGTTAACCGTATTATTGGTATTGAGTTCTCGAAATTTTCGAGAGTAGGAAAAGAAATTTGGCAATGGTGCGAAGTCCGGGAACTGTGGATTTTCGCATCGTAAAATAGTTCTAGCGATAATAAGAAATCTGACGAAGAATCGAGAGTTAGACAGAATGAAACCGATTAGGAGTTAGCCAAATGGGCACATGAGGCCGTGGATTTGTCCTTTGGGATTTTCGACACTGATTTGTTTGCAGCAAACGTAAATGCAAAATCTAGCAAATTTATCTCCTGGCAGACAACTTATTTATCACGAAAAACACAACTGTCACGGATGACACAGAAGAACGTAATAACGTTTTTGGGCATCGACCTTGTCCCTAGGGATGAAGGCGCGTTTGGTTTAAAATTTTTGAAAATCTGTGGCGGATTGAGCAACTGGCTTTACTACTCGTTGATGTAGAGAACAGGATGACTCGGCGTGGTTTATCATTCGCGTAATATTATTTCTTCGTTTGATTTCTGTAATGTGATTATAAAATTTGAGAACGAAAAAAGAAGAAGGAATAAAAATGCTTGGGAAATTGTATTTTACACTTTTTGAAAACTTCTAATCGTCAGACTTTTGCGAAAATTTTAAAATATCGTAGAAAAGTCAGAAGGAAAAAATATAGAAAAATACGTAACTCCATTTACGAATATAGCTGTGCAAAGAAATCAAAGCGTCATATTCACTACGGATATCGTACCGTAATTAATTTAGCTGCGGATGTATGTGTGCAATTCAAGTTGCGCGACCGTTTACGGTTAATTGTTATAATAATACTATTGAGCAACAATATATAAATGTGTCGAGGATGACGAAATAATGAAGTTGCCGTCCGTCGCTGTCTTATATTCTTCCGAAGGGATATATATATTAAGAATATATATATATATATATATTGTAACGTGGCGTTTCAGAGTCGCCCGTCACAACGGCACACAACCGTTATTTATCTTTAGGAAACGCGTCCTCAGCGGGGTACTCCAACCGAACTCGATACAAAATAGGCAATAATTACTTTTAACTAATTCTTTCTTTGTAAATTCTGTATTTCGCGCTTCGGCGCACGCTAATAAGGTACTTGGTCGACAACGATCCCGACCGCCGAGGGATTGATAGCTACCGTTTTCAGCTCTCGACGACTTCATACTATACTGGCTACCCGGGTGCACTTGTCTTGCTACCGGGGTAGCATCCACCCGAACCTTCCGCATCGCCTCGACTGCCGGCGAACAGGGAGATAAAAATCCCCCCGACGGCCGAGGACACCGCTCCTCAAGGAGGAACCAGCCGCCCGCTTTATCGGACGCCGTAAGGATGGCACGAAGGGCAGACCGTAGCCTGCCGTCTTCCGACCCCAAACCATTACGTCCAGATTGATAAACCCATCGTTCCGAGGATCGACGCAGCATTCCTGTCGGCCAGAACTAATCACGCGAATCATGGTCCACGGTTTTGAGTTGCGTTAAGCCGCCGTATGACTGCGTGATCTCCTTGAAGAAGTCCCCAATGATAGGCAACCTGGACAGTAAACTGAAGCAGCTATTAAATCGTACGAGTTGGCGTCAATGACGAAATCACGAGCAGCACATTACGCCACATCTAGCGGTAATCTTCGAAAACGCATGAGGTCAACCAACCAAGCAAAGGGAAGAAGAATCACCTCACGGCAGCGACGAGATCGGCGAGCCGAACTCCGACCTCCGTCTATTCTACGCTTGACCCGCTGACCGACAGCTGTCTCAATCCGTATTCTCTCTATTCTCCCATTTTTGAGCTACCGATCCTTCCTCCTTTACCGCTATCGTTTCTATCGTTGATCATCCCGCTACCGTTTCTTCTATCGTTAGATTTCTCCTGTAAATTCGTTTCATCCTTCCTTCCTTCCTTTCCGTTTTGCTAATTCTAAGTTGTTATTAAAAATAAATTCAGTGTTGTGGGCCTGAAGTCACCGATTAAGGTAAAGCTTCTGCCTTGTATTGTATCGTTACGAAGTTGCTCATAATTTCGATTCTTTCTTATGGTATTTATCGATTTTGTGTGAATTATGGTCCACGGCTTAGAGTTGCGTTAGAGTAGAGTCGCCGTGTGACTGCATGATTTCAGTAATTAATAATTTCCGTGTCTGAGCGACCTCGTAACTGCCGAATAATTAATTCTCCTGTATTTATGAATTTTTATTAGTCTGCTTCTGTAGTCTCTATCGTATTTTGAGCCCTGTTGGCTTTACCTTTCGTCTCATAATTATTTGTAACAGTAGGGTGCCTTACATTTTATTTCTGTTATTGCTTGTTATACTTTTATTTATTTTCGTGCCTATCGTATCGTATATCGAGTTCCTTGGAGTACAGCCGAGCGTAGAATCAGCCTCTAAATATTACCGCACCTTTTTCTATTGCTATTGGCAATTTTATATTATTTTTGCCTGTTATTCCTTTCTCTGTATCTTGTCAAGTTAAGTTCTGCGTATTATTCTTGATCCTTTTGTACTGCGGTGTATTTAGTGTATTTCTTTATTTTGTGAACTCTCCGAAATTCTCACTCTCTCATAATTCTGTACTTTGTATTGTCTCGAAAGTTATGTTTAGGAATTCATTGTTCAATTTCTCCGATCCGTAATTATTGTAAACTATTGATTCTATCGATTATGAATAACTCTACCGAAAATTATCTAATCGATCGTTTACGCTACCGATTGTGTAAATTGTTAACGAATGTCAATCTTTCGTACTGGTTATAATCTATGGTAAATTCGTCGTATTATCCACCGAGCTATCGTTCCTTCGTTTTCTACCGATTAAGCGATTGTAGTAAAGTTCTCACTCTCGTTTTTAATTGACAGAATAATAATTTCCCTAGCGTCATTTGCAACTTGGGTAAGATCACGTCGCCCAGTGACGAGTAGTTTTAAGTAAATTCTTACATTATATCGCTTCTCCCGACCTACGTTCATTTTTCTCTGTCAACTGCCGTCTCTCGTTTCAAAGCTACCGTTTAATTCTATTCTACCGAAATTATTGTGAACAACGATTGCTTGTTTTATTAACTACCGCTGTCGATACCATTTCATTTGCCTGTCTCAACCCTGTAATCTTCTCGACGATATATGATCGATTGACCTGTTCATTTTTCCTGACTTGAGTTCATTCTTCATTTAATTATTTTCTTTAATTCTGTAATTATTGTTGTTGAATGCCGCCACTCTGCCAGTTCGTGTGAGTACCTGAGCCTAGCCAGCCGTACAACGGGTTCTCTGTTTATTTTTCGTACGGTTTCGTGTTATTTTTGTTGATTCGTATTATTGTTTGAAAATAGACGCTAACGCGTCTGGCGCCCAACGTGATTGATTTTGTTATAGTTTAATGTTCTGAATAAGTGGAGAGTCGCGCCAAAGTGTCAACGGCAAGTCCTCATCCGAGGGTAACAGAATTTAGCGTTACAATATATATTGTAACGTTTTAAGAGGTTGCAAAATAAATATGGGTTCGCGAGGTTATTTAAACAATCAATTAAAGGCGCAAATAAAATGTTATGGAAAAGCTTTAATACCAGAAAACGTGTTTTCAGCTTAAAGTCTGAAACAAGACTGTTTTTACAATAATGTTAGTTGACGCAACAAACTTATTCTTTTTAAAGACATAAGAGGTTTATAAACTTGTTTTATCTATGATGACACTACTAGATCATCAAAAAGGGGGTAAGACAGGTGATTTCACCCTTTGTAACAATATGTATATATACATAAATCAGAGTAACTTGTAGATCGTATTAGTTTATATTTGCATAAGCTTCATAACTGTATAAAAAAAAAACTCTGGATATAAAGATGCAAACTTATAACATATCAGTTTATAATGTTTTTCACACATTGACGAATTTCTAGTTAATTGTTTTAAATCGATATCTGCATCGTTTTTTTCTTTTCTTGTTTTTCCTTCTCTCGAGGAACGAATGCCGAGATTAAGAGAGAGAGAGAGAGAGAGAGAGAGAGAGAGAGAGAGAGAGAGAGAGAGAGAGAGAGAGAGAGAGAGAGAGAGAGAAAGAGCAACGCGATACAGTTGACAATAATTATCAGCTGGACAATGAACAAAAATATCAATTGATCATCGAACAAGCAAACTCAAGCAAATAAATAATCAGATACATGTTACATATAATATACAAACTTGCAGAGAGAACCTTGATCGTCAAATGATTCCGTCATGTAGGCCACATTCCTCACTTAAACTCTGGACGAGAGTAGACTGAGTCTCTCTCTCTCTCTCTCTCTCTCTCTCTCTCTCTCTCTCTTTCTTTCCAACAGCAGCTGCTCGCACACCGAAGAAAGATTCAGCATTTTTGTACCCGCAATCGCATGTTGATTCAACTTTTGTTTTAATCGCGGTTTCATGTATATAAATATATATATATGTAGGTGTATAAACATTTACATTAGATATATGTTCGTAGTACACGTCATTCGATGAAAGTTTGTATATGAAGATAAAATTAATCGCAGCCAGTTTAATATGTGTGGATCTGACACTGAACTGACTTCGCTACATTTTTCAGCCGTCCTATTTACATTGAATTCCTATACACCATATTGTATTAAGATTTTGTGCAATGTCGCTGCAAAAAATTTGCCACCGGCACGCAAAATTCCCTAAGGGTATTATTTTTACTGTATAAAAAAATGCCACAGCTTCTTTCAAATTATTGGTGATAGAAACGCGAACACGATACAAACAAACATAAAGATACGTGAGTATAACTATAGAACCTGCGTAGTTATAGAAAAGTGTAAGACGAATAAAACGGTTTGAAAATTTTTTAAGTATCGTACGAAAAAAGGAGACGAGTATGAAAGTAAATTTGCTTGGTGCTTTTTTGGTTTGAAGTTCACAATAAAAGAACTGGAAAATTCTTGATAAATATTTATGTAAACTATTTTTAGGGAAAATTTTTCATTAAAATACATTTGTTTTCAAGATATCAAGAAAAAATTGGCCTCCAAGAGCCTAAAAATTTATTTTATAACGATATAACAGGAAAAATACTGCGTTTTATGCGTAAACTTTACGTAATATATATTATTAGCTTATCTGTACGAAAGTTCATCGATTCGGGTGAACAGTGTTGAATAAAAAAAAAAAGGAAAAGAAGTAGAGAATCGAAAAAACTTTTAGAGTTGGGGTATTCATTGACGTTGGTTTTTACAAAATTGAGCAATCAATCTCGTTGTCTTGCACAAAATCAGTGCGATGATTTATACAAAATGATTTTCAAACCAAGGTTGCAAAAAATATGATTCACCTACGAATTGCCATCGAGTTCCTTATCATATACAGTATAATTGCTGGATTAAGTTGCGTATCATCAGCTGTCTTATTTTTTTCTTTTATTTTTATTTTTCTTATTCGCATATAATGATACGGTTTACTTACATAACATTTGGCCAAACAGCGGTATCGCGGTAAATTCAATGACCAGCTACATAACTCAGTGGTCGTCGACGTACTGTTTATAAAACTCAGATTGATCTAAAAAAAAACGATATATTTAACGCAATAATGTTTGTGACATAAATTCTAAACACAATGACTTTGCTGATTTCCTCCGTTTAAATGATTGATTATAATTCGAAATTACTATACTGAATGTATAAATCGTAAATTTAATTCCAAAACGATCATTTTCTGTCAAGGTCAGAAACAAATGAATCGTTTCTGACAAAAATTTTGCATAAAAATATCAACACCTAAGAATAATTCTCGGATTTTCAGATTTTCTGAATTCCAGGTAAAATTTCGAATTCCTACGATAAAATCTGAAATACTATTGTTGAACCACCGCTAGATGTCGCAACTCTCTCGCAAGCAATACATACTGAAGATTAGTGGATTACCTTCAGATAATAGATCTGCAAGCAGCGACTCATCTCACAGTTTAAGTTTAACCCCGACCGATTCAAAAATCTTATCGAATCACTGTGAACTCATTTCGAGAGGCGAGTCGCATTAGAAACAAAGAACAGTAGTTATTTTTCTAAACCAGGAATCCTGTGAATTTTCCCAAAAATTAACATTCATTCAAAGTATTGATACACGAAAAACGATCTGGATGTATCGACCATCGTTAACGGGACCCGGTGGTCTAGAATTTTCGAAAAATCGATTTTTTTTTTCAATATTTCGAAAATATAGTATCTTAAGAATATACTGTGAAAATTTGGCAATGATATTCACAGTATTTCAAGTTTTACAGCCCATTGAAGGTCGGCGCGAAAGTAAGTAGAAAGGTCGGTCAGCTCGGTGAATAGTTCTATCGTTCGTAGAAAAGCAGCTGCTACCTGAGTTGTCTACCTGAGTTGTAGTGAAAATATGAGAGAAGAGTATGAGAAGACTGAAGGGACATTGTATGCCGCGGGAATTGCAGATTACTGTAAGTGCACGTTCAAGTCTAATTTTTTTGAGAAAATACTCATTTGAAATTTTAAATTAATAAAAAATAAAAAAATTATTCAACCGAATCACTTGAAATTTGGATATGTTGTTCACAACATGTATGACTATCGTCGGAACTGGAATCATAATTTTATTTAAATAATTTCCTATTGTTTACACTAAAAAACTAGTGAAAAAGACACGATTTTACGAACTTTTTTTTCAAAAACGCGCCATTTTGTCAATTTTTAATTTTTTCGATTTGTTGTAGTTCCGACCATAACTGCACTCTTTCTGATTAAGAATCTTCTTGAATTTTTTGTTTCAGATGCGTAGAAGTCTCGAAATCACCCACGTCTTCCGGGTCCGATTTTTCGAGAGGGTCATCTTCAGCGACATTTTTATAATAATAAATATTGTTTTTAAAATAAAAAAAAAAATTTTTATTGGTACGCTCAATAAACGTAGTAATAAGCCTGAAAAGTTGAAACATCGTTTTTTAAATTTTTAATGGCAAAAAAAAATCGTGAAAATAGGTGAATTTTTCGTGCTCTAGACCACCGAGTCCCCTTAATCGACACAATTTGATTATATTCTTAGTCATTCCGACGATTCCACATTTATGACTCCCTGCTTTTGACCTATCTAATTATCGAATTTTCCATACTTCAGCTTTCTACGTTGTGTAAATATTATAAAATAGATTTTCGCATCTCGGAAATCTCGATATTGCGACCGTTCTATTTTCTGTTCTCTTTCTACGCTTTCATACTCCCACCTTGAAAATCAAGATCGCAATCCGGATACTCCGAAGAGAACCGTACAGATTTTCGCAAGAAATGACAAGAGTTTATTCGACTAGTCGCTGAAACTCGCTTTTGTTGCACGAATCTGAGAACGTACTATACATAATTTGACGTGTACATGCGAGGTAACGTAAATCCGTGCTGGAAGAAAGTTGCGTCTACTTTCATCAATAACCGCACTGCGTTAGCAGGCATAGAAGCAGCAACAGCACCGACACGTCTGACAAACAGATAAAAATACTTTTCGTCTACCTGCCGCTCGGCAAAAGATAGAAAAAAAAAAAAAACCAAACGAACAAGGGAAATGAAAAAAACAAGATTCTGAACCCACGTGGAAGGAAAGGTCGATCACCGCAGCATTCAGGTACACAAGGTTTCAGCGATTGCGAGTGATGGTGCGTTTACACCCGCACAAAAATGCCTCTACAGTCATGCCTGCAATTCATCCGCATACTTAAGGGTCATGTAGTAGTCCTACCGTTACCGACCGAGAAAATTCGCCCGTTTTCTTCCTCTGTTAAGTGAACAAACGAACGGAAAGTGTTCATATTTCTACGGTGCATCGCTGTTTCTAGCGAAATTCAAGAAAGCTACTCGTATCCCGAAAATCGTAATCAAAATTTGTGGTTTTTTGACACGCGTTGCTATTTACTCATTTCCCGCATTTCAGGGGCCAAAAAGTGCCTAGTTGTGATAATTCGCGCAATGCCGGAAAGAATGAGTAGTGAAATGAGCCACCGTTAGACTGTTTTCACGCAATATTGAGGTCGCTAGACGAGAACTAGGAATGAAAATAATCTCGTAAGTAAAAGATGATCTCACCGTTCGTGAACGTTCCTTGGTTCGTTCCTTTTTGACGATTTTCGGGATATGAGCAACTTGCCTGAATACAGCTACAAAAGAGCGATGCACCCGATTGCTCGGTCGGTAAGAGTAGGAGTATCACGTGACCGTAAACATACGTTCATATTCATTCCGGTCAGCAACTGATTTGAATATACGTATATGTTTATACGGGTGTGTGTATTATATGCCTCGGCGTCAGAAAAGAAAAAAATTCAAGAACATGATATTTATACAAGAAGCGTGTTCGTTGTTCCAGACCGCGAACGAAGGTGCGCAGACTCGTGGATATTATAGGTATGAACGTGAAGACGGCAACGGTGAAAGAAAAGAATTTCTTCGAATTAGCAGCTCGCAGATCCGGGTGAAAATTCGTGGTGTTCTTTTTTTCCTTCTTCTTTATGCCTCGATAGATATGTAAAGTTATTCACTCGGTGTCAGAGAAACGGTACTTTTGTTTTTGTCGTTTTTCAATAGCCATGTGCAACTTGTCGGGTTTCGAGTGAGAATTTACTTGCACTTTATTGTTTGAGAATTTGGTTTCGACGCTACGTATAACCGATAGTAAAATTATTAACAAATATTTTGAACGGATAACCTGAATAAAAAAATTATCTCTCTATTGTAGCAAAAAATTCTTCATTTCAATTTCTTTGTGTGAACATTTTTTGCCGGAAACACTGATTTCGTTCTCCAAGTTTCTTGAAAAACTTTATAACCAGTATTACAGTTTCACTTTTCAGAATTTTGGGAATAATTGTGAGGATAATTGTGATTTCAGAAAATTAAATAGCTATGTATAATTGAGGCTTATTTCAACATTCGTATACCTTTGATTTTGCTGAGTACAATTGCATTTGAAAAAAGGAGCAGAAAATCTTTGAATAAGCTCCGATCAAATTAACTGTATTATTTTTTTCTTTAACAAATTGAAGAAAAAATCAGATATTACAATTTTTTCTCAAGATGACGTTCGACTTTCTTTTCTCAAAAATGTTTACGCAACTTGCTCTAAAACTGCTTTTATTGGAATTCTGTTAAAGTATACACGAGTTTCAGAAAAATAACAGGTAAATCCATTGAGAACAAAATCAAATACGAGTTTTATTTTCGATTTTAGACGAGCTACTGTTTTTTAAATCATTTCTTCCTCGTTTCTGATACCCGCGAAGTATTTGACGATCAATCTTCGAGTGATAATTATTCTTCAAAAACCCTCGATATTCTGGGCAATGCTGAAAACTGATTTCTTAAAATGTTGTGTGCAACAGTTAGTTTTTGAGAGAACCAAAAAAAATGTGTTCCGCAAAAGTATCGTCTCTTAGAACTTATCGGGCATTTTTTTATTAATCACATTATACGCATCGTGGTTTGATTATGCTGAAGTAAAATTCTGCAAATCGCTAAAAGAGTATATTAAATAACTGTCGCGTAAAAGTCTTGGGTATAAAATGTGGGGATCCGATGAAATTTGTGAACGTCTGACGAAATTGGAAAGTGAAAATCAGTCGTTGCAATCGTTGGTAAATGTACGCTGTTGGAAATTCTGCAGTGATCGTTCATTTAAGTTGACTCGTCGTGATTTGAAATACACGATAAATCGTCGCGCGGTGCACGAATCAGGCATTCAACGTTCGTTTCGATCCAATAGATAATATTGCTTGAGAAAACACGCGCATACATTATCTAATCTTGAAAAACCTTAAAAGCTTTATTTTCAGACTGATTGTTTTGCACGAAATTATCGACATGTGTAAATTGTAGTGCAAATTATAACTTGTTAATCAGAGATTTATTTACCTAATACAGAAATACATTTTTTCAAAAATGTTGAAAAACAAAGTGAATCTGATAACGCCTGAGGTATAAATTCGACCGCCGAAAATTCTTCAAATAGATTTAATATTAATAGAATAGGTGTTCACGATTTTTCCTGTACATCGGCCACAGCAGATGATTTTAAAAATTTCTCAACATATAATTAGTTGATCAACGGTTTAATCAATACTAATTTAAATGCAAAATGGTGATTCAGATTTTGTGTGAAATTACTATAATTATACGATTAAGAATTATGTATATGATATCAAAAATTCTTTGTGCACAAACGCGAGTGTGAGTCATTGCTTTTCACATGCTGCTACTAATATTATTGAAAGATGCATTGCGTGAAAACCTTAAAAGAAATCGTGAAGGATATATCATTCGATTTTCTGTTATTGAACGGTTCATGGATTTTTATAATCCGGATTAATCATTTTTCAAAAAAAACACCAATATGGTTAAAAATGAAACAAAGAACATAAAAACATCTAAATGTGAGTCGGAAATATTGAGAAAGAATTCTCGATTGTTTTTTTTTTTTTTTTTGTATGTTTTGCGACAAATAAACTGAAATATTAATGATAGTTTTTTTTTTTGTTAATAATGACAATTTTAATGCCTGTAGAAATGGGTATTTTTTTACCGAAATTTAAAACACAACGTCTGATTTTGTTATGAGTGTCCAACGATGCCTTCGGAATAATTGAATATTGATCGATATCAAATGAAAATGTTATTTTTGCCCCCTGTCACTTTTTTTACGATCGTTGCAGATGTTGAACACCTTTGTCTTGGATATACATAAATTATGTACAATTTTTGCCACAGCTGTAACTTGTTGCGACTCACAGCAATGCTATGTAATTACAGTCACCAATTTTCAAGAATCGAGTGATCGATCACTTAGTACTTTGCGCGTTGTCTATCAACAAAGAATATCGATGACCAAAGAAAAAATTCACTCGCAAGTATAACAACTGAGTCCAGGTGGCTCGACACAAGCATGATACAGAATTTCTAGGCAATCGGTAACTATGACCATAATTAGAAGCATCGATATGTAACAGCTCGGTATTTCACATAGAGTTCGTAATCATTTCTCGAGGAATTGAATATCCAGGGATTCGATGATCTCAAGATTTCAAGCTACCGAAGCCACTTATACAAAAAAAAAAAAAAACACTTCACGTGAAGACTTAAGCCAATGAATTTGCACAAATTCAACTGAACTCATACAGATTTATGTCATTTGAAATGATTGAAGTAAATTTAAGTGACTTTAAATGGATTCACGCGAGTTGAGCGATTTTAAAACTACTTAAAATAATTTCGCGTAAGTTAACAGATCTTCAAATTATTTGAAGTATCTTCAAAAAACTTCAAGTTGCATCTTAAGTTACTTTTCAAGTTACTTCAGGTTATCGTACAAAATTTCAACTATCTTCTCGCGAATTCACACGATTTCTAGTTCGTTTTCAAATTACTTCTCAAGTTAGTTGAAATGATTTCACGAAACTTGAAGTAAGTTTTGAAGAACTCAAGTAAACGTACATCGGATCGAAGTTACTTCCGGAGTTAGTTGCCGTATTTTCACGAGCCTCGAAGTAACTTGTCGCGAATTTAAGTCGATCCACATGACTTGAAGTAAATTCAAGTCAATTCACACGGTTTCAAGCAAGTTGAAGTAAATTAATAAGACTTGAAGCTACTGCTGAAGTTAGCTGTCGTGACATTGCGTAAATTGAATAGTAACTTCAGGTGAATTGAAATAACTTCAAACAACGCAAAGTACACGTAAATAACTAAAAATAAGTCCTTACTTCCATCGTGACTTGCTGTCAATTCACCCAAGTTCAACGACTTTAATTCATTCCAAATTATGAAACTGATTCGGTGACTTGAACGACACGCTATTGAGACTATCGAAGCTAAACAACCAACAACTCTACCAAATATTAACGTACAACAAAGAATACATTATACATGGAGGATTAAAATTCCTGACCTCGTAGATAATGTATTGGTAAGTCTTGGTAGTAGGACATCAATTTGAATAGGTTATTTACCAAACACAATGTCAAATTTGTAGGAAAAAACTCAAAAGATTTACAAATTGTCTTTGATTCGGGAAAAGATGGGATCCCCTCACTCTGGGTCACATTTGATTCTCCCAGCAGTTGTCGTTTACCAGTTGGTTCAAACGGTTTAGTAAAATTGTTTAGACATGGAGAATAGGGAGATAATGGCACCATTATTGTTGTGTCAACATCGTTTTAACTATATTAACTATCCCAAACCTTTTTTTTAACCTTTTCAATCTTTTGACTTATACATTGTGAATATATTTAGTTATTTTATTTATTAACTTTCAATTCTTACACACCTACACTTTCTAACAATTGGAGAAGACGCCAATGTCTATTGTCAACGAAGACGATTTTTTTTTTTACCTTGATGACTTGTTGACTAATGTTATTCTTGGATATGAAGGTCACAACTCAAAACACTTTTTTATAGTGTTAACGTTTCAGCCCTGATGGGGGCCCTCCTCAGAACCAATTTATTTAAACCATCTGTCACGAACAAAAATAATAAAATAATGTACAACTCCTTTTTTAACCTATTTAACGTCTATTGTCAACCTATTCGAAGAACCATCGCTCTCCAATATGTATTTTATGATTCTGACCAGTGGCTTAATCCTCTTTCTCGTACAATGTAAATTACTCCTCAAGTTCTATACACTTTTTTAATCACAACCGACATACGATTTGTTCGCTCTAATCTACAATAAATAATAACTTTCAATAGTATTATATCCATAGAAGTTTATGTCTTACTGAGGAAATTTATGTTCTTGACAGTCAAATAAAAAATCGATCGTTCTGAGGGGGGCCCTTATCCGAGCCGAAACGTTAACGAAAATATACGTTTTACATTCAATGACCGCTCACCAAGATTTACCAATACAACACATTATACAACTACTGAATGGGTCGGAGTTTCAAGCATGCTATCACAATTTGCGTAGACTATACGCAGTGCAACGTAACCCGCACATTTGATTCGCAAATCAGGTCAGGCCTTCTTAATGCTACACTCGTGTCTACCGGCATCGTGTATATATGTATAATGTATATATATTCGCGAAACGCGATGAACACGAAAGCCACGTTTCTCTGCCCGCAATTCTTCTTGCATTCTCCTTCGATTAGTCTGCGGGAATTACAATCGCGTAGGCCAACCACGTTTGCACATTTATCTGTCAGGCATGTATCATTGATGTGTCGAATTTCAGGGGTCTTATTCTTTATTCCGCGCGCTCGATGTTGAGAATTTAAAAAAAAATCAATGATCGGTATGTGGAAGATGTCATGAAGAATATAAAGAGAGAATGTGAAGGGAAAAAAATAAGAAATAATAAATGCTGAATTTACCGTGTGAAAAAAACTCGTTGATAAATTGTTCAACTTTTTTTTCTTCTCTTCGTTTTACGTATTGGAAATAAATGGACGTAAAAGGCGCTTGAAGACCTCCAAAAATTATAACGTATTGCATATACTACGACAAAAATTATATATAAATTTTGTAATTCGGACTTTGTATTTTTACTTGTTGATACAAGTTCTCAAACACCTCTTGAATCTTACCGTCCAAGTATAATAAACCAATCGCAAACGACGAGGCTAAGCAAATAGATACGAAATACAAGTAGCGAAGAAATTACGTGAGAGAGTTTATGTCAACACGGTGACGGTCACGATGATCTAGAAATTGTACAAACATATGACCCAAGAATTCCCGCTCGACCTTTAAGCTGTTCACCATTTTATTTCGTAATATAGTGTAAACCCGCACAAACAAAATGCTTAAACGCAACTAAATTTTAGTTGTATAATTCATGAAATTGGTAGAAAGTTTATCTGCTCTACATAAATATTTACTCGAATGAACGAAGCTGTTTTTATCATTTCGTTGACAAAATTGACAATTATAATCGAATTTGTCCAAACTAAATTGAAAATGTTTAATCATTTTCTGTGTTCCTGAATTAATTGACTTGTATGTTACATTCAACTAATAATTTTGTTGCACCTTGCACTCCATTTTTCTAGGTGTAACATATGTTAAGAAGTGCTGCAGTGTTCAAGTTTAGATTTGAAAATATTCCGCATAATAAATCACGATAAAGAGTTGATATTCCGAAACAGAAAGCTAATAAACGAAACGTATACTAATTACGTTGTATTATCATGTGACGAAAGACAAATTCGGTGGAATTCTGATGAACAGATAATATGTGAAGCCTGCGTTATGAAATTTATGCAGGTACCGATTGCGACAAAATCTAACGTGAAAGTCTATTTGAAATAACATGTTATTTCCGATAGCACGGCAGTCGAATAAAAGGTATTTATAAATTTCAAAATCGGTGAAAAACAAAATTCTATGGTAGAACCGGGAATATTCAGAATACAAATTTTCAAACGAGCTAACCAAAAATTATTTTAATACCGAAAAAGTTCGAACGAATCTCTAGATCTTCAACGATTTTGCAGCGATTAGAAAACGAAGCATCGATGGCCAAGCTTCTGTTAAATACTTTTTGTATTTTCCATTTTTTGTTTAAGACAAACGATTAACGCTTCAGCGCTTCAACGCTTCGTAAAAATCGTTGAGAATTTTTTTGACGAAAATTTAAGTATCACGCGAAGTCAGTTAAAGTCATTTTTAAAGATGTGAAATGTTATAATAATTATCAGGTATATTCCACGTATCTGTTGTCTAGGAAACGATACCTGTAATATACATTTATATTCCACATGCCAATTATGTGCATGCCGTGTAATTCTTGAAATAATTGCAGACGCGTGGCTTTTTCCTTTGTGTAGGTACAGTGATAGTGATCCATCTACGCATCGCCGTAACCTAAAAAAATATCGACGAAGATATATGGGGGGAATACAGTACGATCGGCGAAAGTTGTAGTGTTGTACATAATATAGTACACGGTTCGCATCTACGCGTGTATAAACGTTTCAGATGTTACAGTCCATACATTATACACCTTTTAAACGATTTCTGGAATGATCTGTGTAAACTGCAAATCGAAATTATGTATTTCAACATTATACGTAAAACCGGGCAGAAGAATATTACATATTCATGCATCATATTGAAAAGTAAATTGGAAATGAAACAAAGTGGATAAGAAACCAAGAAAAGAACGCGAAAACTCTGCAAAGGAAATATCTTCTTTCAATATTATTGAAGAATAGTATACGAAAATCGGGCAAAATGAAATAACACTTTGAAAAATATTCACTATTTACAGTAAGGCTGAAAAGATTCGAGTTGTAGTTTTAAAAAAAATTACATTTAAAGAAAAGAAACTTTTTGTGCAAAGTGGTGTTCAAAACGCGTCCGAAATAAACTCATTATTTTCTTCCAGCAAACCCGCAAATATTACGAACCTGAATTTGATGTGTCATCGAACTTTTTCAATTCTACTTTCTTACTCCGCTTTTGCATCACATAACCTGTCTGCATCGCGGTATGTTTAAAGTTGCTATATGTGTATATAATAGTATTGTAAACGTGTTAGGCTACTTATTGAGATGTGCGATTAATTACCCATGCGTATTACCCACAATCACGTGACTCTGATGAAATACACAAGATGCCGTGAAAGATGGAGGCACCTTATATTCAGAAAAGGCACCACCAGCAGTAGGATAAAGACCGCGTGGTATCGCGCCTGTGGGTCACATAACGGTGTGTATCACTTGCCGTCGTTTCCGTCTCAGTTTCGCCTGTTTTCAATGCCATCGTATCCTTTTGTGTCCATCCCATCGTGATGATCGGCCCTCTTTTATTCCTCCTTTCCAGTTCCGATTTTTTTTTTTTTTTTTCTGCAACTCGAACACTTTTTTCCAAGGGAGCAAGAAGTTTTCCCAACGTCTACGTTAAAGTATTACGTTGTTTAGAATTAGCCAAAGAACGTTGTTTTTTAAAATAATTATTCTACAATTTTTTTTTATCTGCTTCCGACAATGTTGTGACTCAAAATGTAAACGCATGTCAACTGAAAACAAACAAGCAACAACCGACAAAATCGAAGTAAAAATAGTAACACCTACAGAAATCGATTTCGTCGTCACATCACAGTAACGATAGTTTTTTTAGATTATACTCTAAGAAAATGGAGCGATCAGTTTTCTGACAGGAATCAACAGAAAGCGTGAGAAAATTGTACCTATAACATATAATTAGAAGTTAAAATTTGTTAATGAGGCCGATCGGCTCAAAAGTAACAAAATTTACAACACAGCTGCGAATCCGAAACGCTGATAGATAAGAACCAATATGGCCGCCATTGACCCGCTTGGAATTATATTTTGGCACTAAGATCGTATGCGTTACGCGATATTCGTCGAACGCTGTTTTACGCGACATAATGTGATAGCAAATTTAGTTAGGCCACGATTTCACCTCCGAAATATTCCTTAAAACTGGATAACAAGCTAGTGGAATTTTTCTGTCGAGAGGTTAGGCATAAATTTCGCACCAGCGTATGAGGTTCACTCTTGATCTAAAATAAGTTCGTCTAATTTTTATGCGAGTGGGTTCGGGGAATCAGCACCGTTATACGTTCGTGTTGAACCGCGAGAACACAAACATGGCACATGTGTTTGGACTATAATTTAGTATAACAAGTATCTACGGTGCGGTGTAACTAAAATTGAGTTTAGTGTATGCAATATGACGCAGTACGTCGCCGTAATCAACCGAACAAGGTAGCCTGCACAATCAATAATTCAAGAACACACGGAAATATTTTATACACATTAAACTGCACATAATGTCAAATCGTTATGCAACGTGTAGAATACGTTGTGTACGTTTCGCAACCTTTCGCTGCAATCAGCATATCACGATAACGTAAAAGCATGTGAAATACTTGTTACGCGTGAACGTGTACAATAACATGTTGTAAAGAATAGGAGAAACGTCGATGATGCGTTACATTAGACTAGCGAGAAATTCGAGTACGGTGGATGCCACCTGGTGGAAAATTGTTTCACCATGACCATGTGAAATGTTTAATAGAACATTTTCAATTGTACGCTGTAAGTTGTGATACCGAATGATAATCCAGCAACGAACCTGAACGTTTCAAACGCCGCATATCAACGTTTTAATGTCAATGCCGAGTCACGGTTTGTATGTTGCGTATGCAGTGATGGTGTGAGACTGGATAAGCGTATAAAACTACCGATGCAGCACGCCACTGCCATCAAGTTCATTCATTCAATTGCCAACTTGTGTTTACGCAGCTTGCTTTGCGTTCGATGGTAGTTGCGGACGGTTCATGAACTGAATTCGTCCAGTTCGTCTCTATACTGTTATAAGAAGTTACTTTCGAATTTACAATTTATTCTACATTCATGCCTTTGTCGCTATAATAGTGCTGAATTTCAGTAGATCATAACCTTGAATTACGCACGGATGAAAGGAAAAAAATCACAATTTCAACTAGTACGTAATATCCAATTTTGATGCGAAAAGCTTTGTTCATTTTACCAAATCATACCTATCTACATTTTTTTCACTAACAAAAGGTTTCTTACGCTGTAGCTATTTATTAATTAAGACAAAGGATTTCTCTTGACTCCAAAGACGTTGCTGTGATTGAATTCAAATCAATCTACGACTTGATTGAAGATACAAAAATCCTTGAAAACACCTTCGGAAAGACGGGATAAATTTTTGGTTAATTTGGTGAATCTGTTTTCTGACGTTTCTTCGTGGATAGAATGATTTTTTATCGATCAGTACCGGTTCAACGATTAAATCGGAAACGCTGCATAAATTTGTGAAATCTCGATAGATTCGATAACCGTTGAACGTGTTCCGAAATCGCGCCTGCTGTTCTGTATAAACCGAATTGACCGCTTTTTAGTGACCCACATACGTGGCGCTGCAGGTCATCGATGGCACCTAAGAGGTACCAACTTGCAGGTGCAAAACCGTTGATCGTCTCGGCTCGCCGTTCGAAATTTAAAGTGCCTTCTTATGCCAGTGACACATATATCGGCACTCGAATTAAAGTGGTAACATAAGGTAGCTCAGATCGCCAACTACTGGCCGTCGAGGAGGTCAGTTCCGTTTCGATTTCAATCGCTCTGACACCAAACGACGTGAATTACCAGTCATTCAACGTAGCAGAAAATGAACTGCTTAATTAAAAGACGAAAAAATGTATTAAATACGGACGACATCTCAATTTTTCAACTCTTCTTTCAGACTTTTTTTAGAGGTAAAATCACCAGAGATTTGAATACCAGTTCCCGACATCCTTAAGATTTAATTTTTTCATTTCATTTGTCTGTCATACGAAGGACGGAGAAATTTTCACCCTGACTATGAAACACCCTTCATACGACTGTAAAAAAAAACTTTCCAGCTTTTGCTGAAACACGCCCAAATTGTGTATAACATAAATGCAACAGCCGTAAAAACTCCCAATGCGTCTGTAATTTTTTTTTTCTACGTATAAAATTCGAGTATGTGTCAGATATTTAAGACGCCAATGAAAGAAGGCGTGAGTTTTGAAATTTATATAAGTATCTGAAGCATGTTTCTTATATTTATATGGTAATCGATAACAACACAGCATTCTTTTACGGGTATTATAACTTCATTGAGTTTCAGGTTTTTCACTCATATACCATGTGCACTTTGAATTTAGCACGTGCAGGTATCCGCAAGACTTATGAAAGGTATCAAAAATTTTTTAACACGCGTGAATCAATTTTTGGCAGCGCTTAACGGATATTTTAATATATTCAAGAAGACATTTAAGAGTTGACTAACAGGTTTAAACCGTTTGTATGAAATTTCAAAACTTGTGAGTAATGCTTGAAAGACATCTACAAATTTTTAGACTCATGATGCAATTTTCGAGACACTTAAAAGACTTAAAAATTTTTAAAACATGCTGTAGCTATTCAATCTCGTCACCGATTCCTGAAAGACCTGAAAGATATTCACGACGTCTAGGTCTTTGGGAATTTCAGGGACATTCACAAAGCACTCAAAGAACGAAAAACATTCACGAAGACGGCTGTGAAATTTTTAAAGATATCCTTAAGATGCCTGAAGAACGACTAAAATTTTGATTACATCTTTTGACTCTGTTTCATTTGATTTTTCACACAACACATGTACAGCATTTATTACAAAATGAAATACGGAAACAACCATCCTACTCAGAGGGAACTCCCCATTTTTTCCTTGTGGCAGACGCGAAATGCTACCAACTATAATAACTCGGGATTTTGACTCACATCGCGGAATTCCC
Source organism: Neodiprion fabricii (assembly GCF_021155785.1). Lineage (NCBI taxonomy): Eukaryota > Metazoa > Arthropoda > Insecta > Hymenoptera > Diprionidae > Neodiprion > Neodiprion fabricii. Next base: position 18,522,019 of record NC_060243.1, read on the forward strand.
GTGTTCGGATCTACGCTCTGAAGTTAGATCAGACAGCAGGATCTTGATAATCACGGAATTGAATTTGATAACGAGGAACGGGAAATGGAATAAGCTGCGGGAATTACCCAGCATCTCATCAGTCGTAAACGAGTTTTTTTGCTTTCCGTTCCCGAACTTGTTCTGACGCACGAGGGAATTTCGTAGTTCCATTTTCCCAGCAAAACAAAACTCAGGCAAGAGGATGATTGTTCCTTTTAAAATTCAAAATTCTCTACCAATTTATACTCGACGCAAACAATTTAAAAAAACAAAAACAAAGTCGAATTTACGGTACGATAAGTCAAAGTTATTGCTGTTTTCTAGATTTTTTCAACAAGTCAAAAGAAGCACTAACTTCACAATTAAAACTTGCGTTAATAAATACCTTTTTGGGGTAAATGTTAGAAGACAAGAATGTGACACTTCAATTTTTGTCTTCGAGATTGAATATCCTCAATACTTCACATTATAAGTGGAATACCGGTTCTTATGTTTCTAATTGAAATTTTTCATATTCTGTGTAACGTATGAATCTCGATTCATTTTCTGCAGAAATTTGAAACATTTAAGTACAAAAATTATTATTTAATCACAGCACTTCAGAAATCCAATTTCGAATTTCAAAGTTTTTGTTCATTTTTTTTAAATAACGTTCACTTTACTACAAAAGGTCTTAATTATAGTGAGGATACAAATTTGAAACAGTTTACTGCTGTTTATTCGACTCAGTCGATAACCACAACCTTGTAATTTCGTGCATATAATATGAAATTAGGAGTCACGAATCCAAGTCGTTCGAAGATCAAGACGTTTTATTTACCGTAAATCCATTTCCTGAACGTATCTGCAGCTTAACTAACGCTCTGTCCGTCTTCTATCCGAAGTTCTAGCGATCTTCTCGCCTGGCTGGTTACCGACAATTGATGCAATACCCGGTGGGTAAGGGCTTCGCGTTTCGTCAACGACAGATCATGCGCCCGAAATTCCTTTCACTTTACTAGTAGCAAAAAAAAAAAACCGTGAGAAATCCCTGGCCTTGCCACGATTGATCGCAAACCGAAAAATCCACGTTCATAGGCAGATAAGTAATGAAACTGATTTATCAACCGCGCTCAAGCTGGGTTCGCAGAGTTCTTGTTGAATGATCGTTACTGACGAAAGATGCAGAAAATTTTTCCATGCTGCCATCGCGATTCGATGAATTAAAAAGGAATACAATAATAAATCTAACTGTTTTCAAAACGATTGTTTTAAAATATTCTGATAACACTGTCAGGCTCTGAGACTAAAATATTATGAAAAGTTTTCACATGTTGGCATATCGAGTTTCAAAAAAACTTCCACCAAAATTGTAACTTTTGTAATGTTTCAAAACGTAGTTTTCACATGATGTGTTAAAATCTTTTCACAAAATCTCTTAATTGTGTATAATATTTTCTATGGGCTTAATTGTTGATTGATTTTCAAGAAAATATGCAAGATTTTTAAAAATCAATTTCTTCATACAATTCACATTCAATTTTAATTCGGTGATTGAAACTTTGACATAATGCAACAACGTTCTATGAAATACCTAAATACTTGTTACTTGTAGTCTTTCGGTAATCTATCAATTATTGATATAAGAAAAGGCCGATTTTTCTGTCCTTTGAAATCCAACCTTTATTTTGTTTCATCGAATCAACTTTTCGCAGTTTTTTAATACGTTAAAAATGTTGTCCTCTATTTTCATACGTAAGAATCAGGTTCCCGATTGTCAATATCCAGTTCAGCAAGTCAACCCAAATAAAATGTCGGTCAGCAGCATTCGCTGGTTCCGCAAGATCCGCGTGTTCACATAACTGGTAAACTGATCGTAATATATTGCAGATTTCTTCCGGATATATTGAACGATCCCTCATTAAATGCTTGAATCATAATGAAGAATGGGTTCAAGTCGTATACTTCACGGTGAATTTTTTTTTCTATCGTCAGATTTTGCGCAGCTACAATATCTTGAAAAATCTATACAAATTTTTCATATTATTATCCCGCAAATTGTTCTGTATATACAATAATATTTGGCACATTTTTTGAATAAATGACATCGAATTGAAAAATACTTGATCATTTTAGATTATCAGAATAACCATTTATTTCAAATTTTAAATCATTTATTCACTGTTCTATTTATGTGAGATATTATTTATGTTGTTTTCTTTCTGTTTCAGATCATAAATAAATACCAAAGATTACAAAAATAGCATGCCAAATCAAACATGGATGTTCAGAAGCGGCTTGATCCTCTTCTGTTTAGCCGCCATCCAATGGCTGGCACTTGGTAAGCGGTGAAATAATTTAAGTTACACATTACAAATTCAAAAATTTCGAATCCTCGAATCAGTTCCGTCAATAAAAAAGAACATTCGTCACGGAACTCAGCATTGATCACTATAATTCTTATTGTGAATTCGATTTTGACAAATTTTGAGCACCGAAATTCTTTCCAATAATACTGTAGGTAATATCTGGATTGAAAATTTAAAATACAAACTTAAGAATTACATAGGAAACAAAATGAGAGAAAAAATTTACAGAATAACTAAATCTTCGTTGTTTTTCGAATTGATTTTTACTCCATGTTTCTGATCGCAGGAAGTCCTGCAAGAGAAAGAATGAAGAGGGAAACGGAAATAGCGAACACAAACTGGACGAGCCTTGCTGATGAGTGGTTACTTGCTAAAGAAAGAATTGCACGGAGAATGAGTGTTCCGCTTCTACCTAACAGCAGCGTTATACGCGAATTTCAGGACGTACAAGTCGTCATTAACAGAACATCTCCCGAACAAATGTTAAGAGTGAGGAACTTGGATCACGCCTATCTATTTATTACTTGATAAATATTCATAGCGTAAATAACTGGGTGAAAAGGATTTCAGTTCACTAGACGCATATTTGAAATGCTTTGTCTTGCGGAAATTTTCCTATAGCCGTTGGATTAAAATGTTTTTATGTTATATTTGATAGTGGGTAAATTATTGAACAATTTAAAAAAAAATTTAATCGCATTTGTACGAATAATTCGAAGAATTTTAAAGAGAAAACTTTCTCATACTCACTGATAGTTATTTTTTGAAAAATACATTTCAGAAATTTACAAATATTTAAAATTAACGTTTTCTAAAAGTTATCAAAGAAAGATTGAGACGACAATTTGAATATTACTTTTGTCTAGAAAACTCTTCGCAATTCCAATCACAAATAAAGTTGAGTCCACATAAACGATTATCTAAATCAGTATTAACAAATAGAAATTGATTGAATAACGTTGAATTTTAAAAAACTATAATAATCAATATTCTAGAATAACTGAATTTCCCAGAAAATAAATATTTTAAATTCTGAGTAAACTAAAAACGAAACATTTATAAACAATCGTGAAATGAATTTTTTAACTTCTTTGGCAAAATTATTTTCCTACCAAATATCTGAAATGTCACTGAGAAGTAATAAATTTGCTGTAAAATCTAACATGAATGCATAAATACATTACATTATCGTGAGACGTGACTTGACTTGAGGAAGAAGCGCATAAATTTGTTTAGTATAACAAATATCGATAAAGTCTTCGGAATGTCAACCGGGGATTGCACGAACTGTTGTACCGGGCCTAAACGTGGAAGCAAGCCATTTCGGCATCTACAGATAGACAACCTAGCGTTTCAATTTCATTCCTGACATGGTAAATTGTAACTCCAGTTACCTATCTGTAGGCACCAGAGTGGCTTATTACCACATTTAGGCCCGGTAAAAGCAAGCTTAAACAAGATATGTATTAAAGTTTCTCGTAAAACGGATTATGTGTACAAACATGCGACGACATGCGCCCTTATTAATATAACGAACACAGAACTGCAAGTATTTGAAATATTCGCCACACAAAAACATGATTATGTATTAATTATTTGTATTTTATACATATATCAAAAACTATGCGAATACCTAAAATGAAAATTGATCTAATTTTTATTTATATGGATCAAACGTCGGTTAGAAAATACAAAAATTATTCCGTAATAAAATTTAATAAATTTAATAGACGACGGGGCTTTCAATATTCCGGAATCATTAACTAATCGTGAGTTCTGTGCCGTGATTCCTTGCAATACATACCGGAAACCCGTTTCTAGATACTTCGTATTTCCGTTACAGTGCGCAATATTGAACGAATGAATCTGACGTGAAAATTTTCCAGTAGTAGAAATGATGAGTCATGAGAAAAGTGGTGTATTATTATGTTGTGCAGCACTGCAATGAAAATGGAAATAATCTCATCGAAAATTAGAGACGAAGAGTAAGAGGAAGAGAAAAGAAAGCTGTCTGCGATGCTTTGAACAAATCAACTTTCACGTATGACAGATGCTGCTGTGTAACGCGAGCGTATGCATATATATCTATGTAAAGGTTCCTTCCTTACTTCCGTTGCTCTTTTTTTTTACTCCTGCACAAGATCATACAGGCACTCTCACTTTTGGTATCAAAATATACTTTCTCCACGACTATGTATAGTGAACCAGTCCATGCGTAAATGCCGCATTAACAACTCTGCCTGATCGCCCATTAAATGCGCAGCAAGTACCGCACTGTATGCGTTGCAATTTCGATACACATTGGCTGGAAGTAAATTCAAGAGTAAATTATCCGGACTTTTCACGTAACTCGGAAGAAATATATTCGCGTTCCGACAAATTGGCTCTCTCGTTTATCGAGGAGAAAAAAAGTATATTCTTATATATACGAATCTAAAATTAACCTCGCTTATCTGAACCCAATAATTCAAAATTTTCAAATGATTGAGTGCATAATATCACGGATCAACTTCAAGATGAATCAAATCCATGCAAGCCCGTCTGAAGAATATTCCGACGAACGCGTTGAAACCAATATGGCCGCCGTTTGCTCACTTGCGATTATAATTCGGCTGTAAAACAATTTTCATTGATTGTTAGCCATCAAGAACCATGTCACGCGCAACAAAATGATGGTAGAGTAGTTTGTGCTCTGAGTTCACCGTCTACGACAGTCTAGGAACTGAGAGTTTTCAGGGCTAGGTTGGATCTGAGAAACCTACAGAAATTCGCCATAAACGCAACTTGGAAGACACTTCATCGATTTTTCTAAAAATCAAAGGCTATTAGGTTTTGAAGATGGTCTTTTAAAAGCATTGATTGAAATTACACAAGCCCAGTTGAACGTGAATCCGTTTATTTTCCAACTGTTATATAAATGGCCTAACACTCTATTCGCCATGTTGGATTCAATTTTAAAAATCTTAAAATGTAGAGGTTAATTCGTATGATTATTGGGCCCAATAAACATTTTGTTCACGACCAACTTGTGAAACACCACTAACTTCGGCCCTGACCAACGCGCAGACCCGCAAACTCATGCGTTCGCTCCCGAGTCCACTTTCCAGTCGCGCGCGCCGCTAACGCCACCCACGCAGCCACGCGCGAGTCCCGCAATCGGCTTGCCAGGTTTCCTGCTGTCAAATTTGAGCCGCGGCTAGGATATGAAACCAACGATCTCATCACGTGATACGGCTAGCAAATCAGTCCTACAGCTACGCTGTGATATCAGAAGGAGGTTTTGATCAACTGCATCATCGGGGACCTCCACCCTGGCTCCTGCCTCCGTAGTCCAAGGGACCTGTACCACTATCCACCAGCTCACTGGGTTCTGCAGCAGATCGACTCCTCGCCAAGGCCTCTCACAAGGCCACTCAGCGTGCTGCTGTCACTCTGGGACGTAAGAAGAGCTAGGCTCACCTCGCCACGGTATAATCGCAGCACTCCATCACTGCTATCACCTCTGAAGGCATCACAACTGCTCGTCTCAGCTGCCTCCTCCACCGTTAATACAGTGGACCACCGCTAAACCCGCTATTTCATGGAAAACAAATCATGACTAAACCTTTTGTATACATGTAAATAAATAAATGATAAGGTACACATCAGACATAAACCATTAAAAGTCTCGTCTTTGATTCAGCAGCGATTACTCCCCTCCATGCGGCTCGGTCACAACGCTAGCGACATCTAGCACAATTTTGAATTGATCTTTTTGCTGTAAAAATGAACAGCTTGGCTGTAGAAGTAGGTGAAAATAATAGAAAAATCGTTTTAATCGATTAATTGCAAACCAGATTGTCAGTATTGCGAAATTGCCTTACAGCAAGATTACGGTTTTCTTAGCAAAATGACTTTACTGTGATCAAATAAATACCCTATAAAAAGATACGCTGTTTACTAATGTAAGAAATATTTTAAACTTTGTTTCACGATCTCATTTTCTGTTTTTTCGGTCATCTTCAACCCGTCAATTAGCTGAACTATTCGAGAACACTTTGGGATCTGGAGTCTTCGCAAAAAAGTGGCCACCTATCTGGTTTCGTCGACAAGGCACTGAAGCTACTAGATCTTCGAAAAGTCATGATGGAGGTGGAGACCTCGGTGATGTCAAAGGTCTCCTGTACTGCCTGCAAGGTCGGCGCCGGCCTCTTGCAGCACTACATCAAGAGCGGAAAAACTGACGAGGAGATCATGGCCAGCATTTACCAGTTTTGCATTTCCCTCAAAATTCAAAGCGCTCGAGTCTGCCAAGGCGTCACGCTGCTGTTCGGAGTGAGTACTTTCTGATTATTCAATCACTTAATTCGGTTTTTTCTCACGCAAAACTCCATTTATAGAGCATTTTTTCAATTGGAAAGCGATAGTGACTGATAAAAAATATAAGGTTATTACTTATAGATTCCAAGTATATTAAGTATGATTTTTAAAAACGGTGTAAAAAGTTTCTACAGGTTGCCATATGAAATGAGTGAGAATATCATCTGAAATTCACTACCGCGAACTCTGTCAAAGTACCGTTAGTGAAAACTTTTCAGTTGTTGGATAAAAAATACCATCTAAGAGCATTCAGATGGTACAACAAAATACCTACATAAATATTAAAGCACGATACGATAGTCCGAGTATTTCACAAAATATCGATCATACCTAGTTTTCCAAAACCTTCGGCAATTGATTTATACTTAAATCCTTTTTTGCCAAAGAATGAAAACAAAGACTGCCCAATATGACAAAACTTTTCCTGAAATATTGAACGTTAAATTTCTTCCGTGAAATTTGTTACGAAAATTCTTGGTACTTTTAATGCATTGTCAGACCTTCTCAAACCCGAATTTCACCATCAGGGCGAAGTGATCTACGTTCTGAAGCAAATCAGCTTGGGCCCCTCCCAGATATGCAGTTTTGTGATTGGGGACGCCTGCGATGACGCATACAACCCTCAACACGAATGGGAAGTGGCTTTTCCCCCGGTGAACAAGCCGCCAATCCAACCACCGATCCCTCCAACGGAAGGGGCACCGACCTTCAAGGTCCTTCACATATCGGACACTCATTACGACCCCTATTACCAGGAGGGCGCAAATGCTGACTGCAACGAGCCGTTGTGCTGTCGTCTGACCAATGGAGCGCCTCTTACCGCTTCCGGAGCCGCAGGAAGATGGGGCGATTACAGGAAGTGCGATACTCCCAAGAGGACTGTCGATCATATGCTGAAACATATTACGGAAACTCACTCGGTAAATTTACTTCCTGATTTTCAATTATTGTGACAAAGATGCAGAGGCTTTTTGAGAGTGCAGTGAAACTTGCGGGGGTTTATTTTGGCAGGTTTAATACCAGCAGTTTCTCATTCAACCCTTATTCCATATTTAAAGTCTGCAGATGTACTCGTGACGATATCAATTTAATCGACTTCTAGTCACATTAGGTCTTTTGAACAAGCTTCTGGTAGTCATGCAGCTACTTGAGGTCACTTGGAGTCACTTCAAGCCATATGAATTTATCTGGATTTACTTTTTTCGTCTCTTCACCGCTCTCTACGTCTATCAACTGAAGAACCGTTCTTTGTCGTTCTGACCCACAGGACATAGACTACATATTGTGGACGGGAGACCTGCCACCTCACGACGTATGGAACCAAACAAGGGAAGAAAATCTGAAAATTCTACGTGACACTGTGTCGCAAATGGTAGAAATGTTTCCTGGAGTGCCGATATTCCCTGCGCTTGGTAATCACGAAAGTGCTCCAGTCAACAGGTTACACAATTTTAAATAACGTTAAACATTTCGAAATAGTAAAACAAGATGTTGCAAGACTTTGAAAAACCATCGAAATTTCTTACCTCCCAAATACCGTGAAATTGTTTTGAAACCATACAAGGTCCTTAAAAATACCTTGGAAAGTCAACGAAATAACGAAATAATCTTGTTGGTACAAAGTTTGTCGAGGTTGCCTAAAAATCTTGTACAATTCTCTTCAGTTTTCCCCCGCCATTCGTTCCGAGAGAGAACAGCATATCATGGCTGTACGACGAGCTGGATAAGGAATGGAGAAGATGGCTGCCAGCTGGAGTATCGCACACGGTGCGTCGTGGAGCATTTTACTCTGTATTGGTCAGACCGGGTTTCAGAATTCTATCGGTCAACATGAACTATTGCAACAACAAGAATTGGTGGCTGTTGATAAACAGCACGGACCCAGTCAGCGAACTCCAGTGGCTGATTTACGAACTCCAAGGGGCGGAAATTAACGGAGAAAAGGTGCACATCATCGGCCACATTCCGCCGGGACATTCCGACTGCCTTAAAGTCTGGTCCAGGAATTATTACCACATCATTAATCGGTGAGTGCGATGTATAATGACGTTTTGGAAAGTTGGAATTGCATCATTTGATACAGTTTTTCAAGTTTTTAGTATCAAAATGCACTATACTTACTCCATTTGTTACGTCCGGTGTACCGCCACACGTCTTCCTCATCTTCTTCGACCACCATTGCCTCTACTTGCTAACTCTTGGACATTCCATATAGTAACGTAATAGTCTTCATCTTGACCTCCTATTTCCATCCAGCCTCACGCCACTTGTTATTCTATTCCCCATTGTTCTGAATTCTCGGCCCTTTCCTAGGTTCACACTCGTTACATAAAACTCACCTCTGAGGCGTTCTCCACCAACTCGGCCTCTTCCATGATATACGGGTTAAAAAAAAACACAATTACCGAAACGAGTAAATTAACAAATCTAAAAAATTCACAGAGAGTACCTTTAAGTATTACTAGTATATAACCAATTACGGGACAGATCTAAGAGGATAAGAAAAGGTAGTCGACTTGGTGGAGAACCCCTCTTCTGTTTCTTCTTCCGTCAAATGTACTTCTAACCCATCTCTCATCAAGAATACTTTCCACCCATTTCCAACAAGTCAACTCCTATTCCATTCATCAAATAAGAAACGATCAACGCCAATTCCTAAGTGGAAATTACGAATAAAATAATCAAATTTTCACCAATCTCATCTAATTCGGAGAAACTATTACTTAGAAAGTTCTCAGAGATACGTAATTAGAATTGCTCACATCTTTGCAATTGACATTAGAAATCGAGTGAAATTTTGAATAATATCTACAGAAACGAATAAGAATTTCAGAGATCTTGTATATACCAATTATTATTTTACCATTGATAATGACTGTGAATTTTTCTGAATGCTGATCCAACGAAATATTTCAAGATGTCGTAAATTTTTGACAAAGGATTCGATGAATCTGTAAGAATTTTGCGAATTGCGTATTCCTGCAGTCGGTTAATTGCTTATAACTCCATTGATTTAACCAATTCCAGTTACGAATCAACGATCACGGCTCAATTTTTCGGCCATACTCACTACGACGAGTTTCAACTATTCTACGACACGACGGATCTCGGTAGAGCTTTAGGAATAGCTTACGTCGGGCCGTCTGTCTCCCCATACATCGATCTCAATCCGGGGTACCGGATATACTACGTCGACGGGGATCACGCTAAAACTACCAGGGTGAGCGAGAAAACCACTTGAGGTTTCATAGAATTTTACTTCTTGAAATTCCCCTGAATAAATGACGAATTCAAATAATATAAACATTCCATTAAGTACAAGAGGACCTTAAAAAATCAATCACAAGGATGAAGTTGTTATTTACTGTTCGGGTTAGGTTAAGGAAAGAGGTTATATGTATAACAAGGAAAGGTTCGTCTCTAAATTCGTTTACCGTCGCGATATATTTAGTACCGAAGTTCTCTGTATACAGACGCTCTGGCTCCAGCGCGATAATTTATACGGTCAGAACCCCCTCCCCCCCCCTTCCATCGCCAAGCGCGGAGAGGGGAGGGGTGCGCACGCAACTGATAATGCTCGACATCCCGAGAATCTTGATTTTAGTATAAATTAAATCTATACTCATTTATTTGTCATTTATTACTTATATATTATTTAGCGCTACGATAAATAACCCAAAATGTGATATTTTTGGATCAAAGGTCCGCAGGATCGAATAAATATCCTCATTTCATGCGTCATTACGACTCCGATTTTTACTTCGAATCTCAGAGAGAAGAAACCCTCCTCTGATTGTAGTACTTTAAATTCTCTGTTTCTCTCCCTCTCTCTCTCTCTCTCTCTCTCTCTCTCATTCCCATGCTCGCGACCCCAAAATCGGCCTCAGATTAACACACGGTTTACCTGTGCACGAGTGAATGATCCAACAAATCTCGGAAGCAACTTCCGCGAGAGATCTAACGCACACCCAGGGCTATTCCAAAGGACGCCCTGGGCAGTATGGTTTATCGGTTTAGGGGTCCCATGTCTCCCCGTACTTTTCGAGATTTCTAGGCGACGAGAGAGAGAGATTCATATTCTTCGCAGTCAAATATTATTTTATTATTCCTGCGCAACCGTTCACAAATTTTCATTCTCAATGAAAAACCACATCGTCCGAAGCTTATCGCATTTATGATTGATCGTTCTCTCTGAATAAAACAATTTTAAAACTCTCACCCAGGGACATTTCATTCGGAAAGGCAAACAAATTCTGAACAAGACCTTCTGCGCGCAACAGATTTCCTGCGATACCGCGATCGGAATTTATTGATTGTTTGTTTTGTGAAAATCAGGTCGTAGCGATCAATCAGTTCACGCTTCTACATATCGAGGTATTTCCACGAAAGGAAAACATCAATAGCGAAAACTCAAGTATAAATGCCTTACGCAACATTTTCATAATTTATTTTTAATTTTTATTTTAATATGACAACAAATGAAATCCGATATTCGAGACAAAGCAATGACAATAACTAAAACGGAAATGCTAATAATCAAGTAATAGTAATTGGAACATATTAATTTGAATGGAAACAGTTATAATAGTTAAATAATAACAACTAAACAGCAACATTTACCATCTTACAAAAACAGCAAATCCAGTTTCACTTCTACAAGATCACATCAAAATATCGCGGGGACAGTTGGTGTTTGGAAATTGTACCGCGGAAAATCTGGGGAAGGGTGAATTAGTTGGGAGAGGTGCGTGGTCAAAGAAAAATCCTGAACACCCGTTCATTGCCAAATGAAGACGAAAGCTCGTTGAAACATCAGCTAAGCCTTATTTGTTGAAGCGCTGACTAGAGTTATAGTCACTGTAGAAGATTTTCCGGAAAGAAACGAATATGTGAAACGCAGACAATGCGTATCGATCGCGCGGAAGATGGCCGAAGAGCTGACCGCTCACAGCGCGTTGCCGCGTGTTTTACACGCAATCGAGACTTATCGATTGCGCGGAAGATGACCGAAGAGCTGACCGCTCAGAAGAAAGCCGAACGAAAGAAGAAGTTGCCGATTCGAAGCCGAACAGAAAGTTGACACGAGATTGCGCGAATATTCGCGCGATCGTAAGGTGCTTGTAGATCGGGTCGAACACTTCACTTGAGAGATACCGAAGCTGAGAACAAGACTCAAGAGAAAAACAGACCGCTGACCGCGAAGGCTAGTCGACGAATGAATTGGCAAGGGCGACGCAGGCCGGAACAATAGAGAAAAAAAAGGAGGGGGGAGAAGCAAGCCGGCCGGCGAGTCTGGTCTAACGTCCGACTTGACGAGCGACCCAGCACGCCGGTTAAATTCCCCCCATCCGCGGTAATTTCACTTGAGACTTTCCTGAACATACTCCCCGCCTTCGCCAACGGAAGTTGACGAAGAGTCCATTGGAAGAACGCTGAGTTTCGAAATTGGCCGGGTGAAAGTAGAAGTCGAAGTCCGAAGAGTGACGACCCGAGTAAGGCCGTCGGCACCAGGGTGAAGCGTAACCACTCTAGCGAGAGGCTATCGTGAAGGTGGAAGTCTTTCGTCCGTGATGAGCACGAGTGAGCCCACTTGAATCTCGTGCGAAAGATGATGCCATTTAGAGATTGAAAGATTTCGATGGAGGTACTCAGAAGACCATCTCTTCCAGAAGTGCTCGAGTTTGGACTGAAGTAATTGCCAACGAGAGAGCCGAGATTCCGAAATTGAAGCGAGAAATGCTTCCGGCACGGTATTGAGCGCCTCGCCGATGAGGAAGTAACCAGGAGTGAGAGCGAGTGTGTCCTCTGAATCGTCCGACAAAGGGCAAAGTGGTTGTGAATTGAGGACAGCTTCGACTTGCGCAAGAAGAGTCGTAAATTCTTCGCCCATATGAGGAGCCGATGGTGGATTGATTGACCACTTTGTCCCGAAGTTGGTTAGTGCCGCCATGGTATCGTTGAGTTCTACTGAACCCGCCTTGAAGAGTGTCTGAAGACATGCCTCTGCCCCGATGAAGTTAGTTCCACAATCGCTGTAAAGAGTGTGGCAGAGCCCCCGACGTCCCGAAAACCGCCGGTATGCCGCGATAAAGGCTTCCGACGTATAGTCTGTCACGAGTTCGAGGTGCACAGCGGAAGTCGAGAAGCAGACGAAAACTGCGAGATAGCCGTTGTACGTTTTCGCCGCTCGTCCACGCCATATTTTGATCGTGAAGGGTCCAGCGTAATCGATGCCAGTATGAAGAAAGGTTCGTGACGGAGTGACTCGCGAAGAAGAAAGCTGTCCCATGAGTTGCTAAGCGTGGGGCCCGCGAAACCGTGCGCAAGTAACACAGTGAAGAATGTGCGACCAAATGGGGGATCGACCACCGAGGATCCAGTACGATCGACGAAGATATGCCAATGTAACTTGAGTACCGCCGTGAAGAGTCTTGAAGTGAGCGTCTGAAACAACCAAGGTGTTGAAGACAGAATGTCGGGGCAAGATAGGAGGATGCCGAGTTTCCGGATCGAGCTGCGAATGTTTCAGACGCCCGCCAACCCGAAGAGTTCCAAGTTGATCGAGGAAGGGTGTGAGGGCGGCCAATGAGTTGCTTCTTGGCAGAGACGCTCCGCTTGCAATGATTCGAAGTTTCGCAACAAAGTAGGCCGATTGAATAAGACTGAAGGCCGACTTGCGTTTGTGAGAAGTGAAGAGACCGGTGATCGAGCGCCTACCGACGAGAGGGCCGTCGAAATTGACTCGGTAGCATGAAGAGGACTAGGTGAAGTGCTTCCGTGCAGTGTAGAAGAGTTGCCGCTAGGGTTGTCACGTGATAGTCATTGTGACTGCTCGGCTGGAGTGGAAGTGGCCGTTACGTAACTCGGAGTAGGCGAAGGTGGCCTGGTTGAAATTGAAGCCACGTTTAAAGACATCGGAATATGTATCAGAGTATGATGTTTATTTTGGTACTCGAAGCACCGACCGGTGATACGGCAGTTAACCGCTGAATGAGGCCCGAGGCAATTGAAACAAAGCCGCTTCTCGATGACGATCTCGCGTCGCTCTTGCGGGCTTTTGCTCCGAAACTGTGAGCAGGAGCCGATGTAATGGTTACCGGAACAGAGGTGGCAGCATTGCATGGCAGACTTTACCGCAGGAAAGGAGTCGGAGGTGCTTGGCGTGGAAGCAACGTAAGCGCGAACCGATGACTTCGAAGTTTTGATCGCCGAAGAGACCGAGTAGGTAGCGGAAGAGGCTCACCTAGTTGAAGGTTTCCCCGAGGAGCTCGAACCGATGCTCTTAAACGCTCGTGCGCGAGAAACGAGAAATTCTTGAAGCGTCTGCATGGTGGCGGGAGAGGTTGAAGCGCCAAGTTTGACCTTCCACTGCTCACGGAGGTGATAATCGAGACGAGAGACGAGAAAGTGCACGAGAATAATATCCCACGATTTAACAGGAACTTCTAGTGCTAGGAGAGCGTTTAACACTTCCATGGTGGTATTGATGAGCGTGTTAATGTCCTTTGCGGAGCGTGAAGCGATGCCTTTGATTGCGAAAAACCGATCGAGTTGAGCAGAAATGAGGAGCCGCTTGTTTTCGTAGCGAGCGACGAGTAGTTCCCACGCCGTGGAAAACGAATCAGAAGAGACCGGGAGATTGCCAATGAGCTGAGCCGCATCACCGCGAAGCGAAGTTTTCAGATAGTGCATTTTTTCCACGGCCGTGATATCCGCGTTTTGGCCGACCATTGAAACGAAAAGGTCGTGGAATGGCCGCCAATCGTGAAATTCACCCTCGAAAGTCGGAAGTTGGATGTCCGGAAGTGATCGACGAAGGGAGGCTGAAGAGACCGAAGCTGAGACGTCCGCGAAAATAGCACCGGTTGGTTCGACGCGGTCGTAATGTTCCTTGACAATGATCAAGGCAACCTTCGCTTTTTCGTAAGCTTGTTGACAGGTAGCCGGAAGATTAGACGTGAAATAATCGTGGGTGGCCAAGTTTTCGCACTTCGTTTCGAGGAGAAGAGCGTGTTCCGCTTGAAAACGTTCCCAATTCTTTTCCAAAAGTTCGAGACGCGTGTTGGCTAACGGCCGAGAAATCGATTGAGGAGAGAAGGTGTCGCTATGGTCGGAGACACATTTAATGCACTCGAGAGTGCTGAAGAGTCCGGTGATGACAACCTTAGCCGCGTTGGCTGCCATGATAACGAAGAATTGTCCCGAAACAAACGAGAGAATCGAAGGAGAATCGCAAAGTATTAGTGAGACGAGACTCGACGCCGAAAAAAACCAAACAAAATCACTCGAAGTTGATTGGATAGAATCACGAGAACAGAGCTCGAAAAATATCGCGAAAAGTCCCGAATATGTCCAGAGTGGCCGAAGCACGGACCGCGACGAGAGATATGACGAACGTAATTCGAGACTTGCCGGAGAGAGTCACAAAGTCGTAATTGAGACCGAACCCGAAATGTCACGGAATTAAGGTTGCGCTGGTATCAGAAACGCAAAAAAGGGAAGAATAAAGAGTCACTGGAGTTCAACGTAGCTCTGAGAGACCACCGGGAAACTGTTGCGTGAATAAGCAAGTCGAAAATGCGAACACTTGCATGAAAGCCGGGAGCAGCCCGAGTGTCACACTAGTTGAACAGAGAACGAGTAATGCCCGAATGAGGGAGGGAGAGAGACCACGTATGCCTCGCGCGGTTAAACGAAGGTCCGAACAAAGACGAGATCGATCGACAAGAAAACAAACCAAAAAAACCCAAACAAAGTCAGTGTATGAAAGCCGAGAGCAGCTAGAGGGTCATACGAACGGAACAGAGAACGAGTAATGCCCGAATGAGGGAGGGAGAGAGGCCACGTAAGCCTCGTGCGGTTAAGCGAATCTCCAACAAAGAGGAGACCGATCGGCAATGGCGCCCACTGAGCTCCCCGCGTCACGTCAGGGACGTGAGGCGAAGCGACCGAGAGAGAGCGAGAGCGCGCGTGGCGGGGGCACACTTGTATGCGATAGAGGGATTGAAACCAAGATGGCGCGCTCTGAGCGTCGCGCGGCGCGTGGGTAGCGTTGAACGTGGAGACCAAGAGAGAGAGAGAGCGCGCTTGCCCGAAATGTTCTCGAAGCCGCGCACAATGGAATCGCACCGTCAAATTTCACAATTAATTCACCACATGTCCGGCTCGAAGGACCATGTTTGGAAATAGTACCGCGGAAAATCTGGGGAAGGGTGAATTAGTTGGGAGAGGTGCGTGGTCAAAGAAAAATCCTGAATACCCGTTAATTGCCAAATGAAGACGAGAGCTCGTTGAAACATCAGTTAAGCCTTATTTGTTGAAGCGCTGACTAGAGTTATAGTCAGTGTAGAAGATTTTCCGGAAAGAAACGAATATGTGAAACGCAGACGATGTGTATCGATCGCGCGGAAGAGGGGCGAAGAGCTGACCGCTCACAGCGCGTTGCCGCGTGTTTTACACGCAATCGAGACTTATCGATTGCGCGGAAGATGACCGAAGAGCTGACCGCTCAGAAGAAAGCCAAACGAAAAAAGAAGTTGTCGATTAGAAGCCGAACAGAAAGTTGACACGAGATTGCGCGAATATTCGCGCGATCGTAAGGTGCTTGTAGATCGGGTCGAACACTTCACTTGAGAGATACCGAAGCTGAGAACAAGACTCAAGAGAAAAACAGTCCGCTGACCGCGAAGGCTAGTCGACGAATGAATTGGCAAGGGCGACGCAGGCCGGAACAATAGAGAAAAAAAAGGAGGGGGGAGAAGCAAGCCGGCCGGCGAGTCTGGTCTAACGTCCGAGTTGACGAGCGACCGAGCACGCCGGTTAAATTCCCCCCATCCGCGGTAATTTCACTTGAGACTTTCCTGAACAGTTGGTGTTAAACAAAACAAAATCGTTCTTTGAATTTTTGCAAAAAGGATAGGAAAAATAATTCAAAGAAAATTTTCTTCAAAAATACAATGAAATACTTGAGCACAAAAGTATTGAAGTGAACACCATTCGCAATGTTTTGATTCAACTTCGTTGTCTAAGTTTCTCGATTCGATCTATGTTAAATTTCAGATGGTAGTAGAGCACGAGTCCTGGGTGATGAACTTGAAGGAAGCAAATCTTTACGACTACCCAATTTGGCAGAAAATGTACACAGCTAAACAGGCGTACCAAATGGCATCCCTGTTACCCCGAGACTGGGACTCTCTGATAGACAAAATGACGAATGAACCGTCACTCTTCGATCTTTACTACAAGTAAGCGGACAATTCAACTGTAAAAAAATTCAATCACACGTATATTAGGTTCATTTGCATAACATTGAATATTTTTTTTTTTTTCACATTCGTGTTTCTTTCGAGCCTATGATTTTTACTGCATCGGTTCAATTTTTTTCCTCCTACTGAACAATGCAGTTACCGTTTCTATATATCATTATGATAGTGAGCCCATCATTTTCGTAAAAACTTGCTATTGATATTCTTGACACCCCGTTCAAATTACCAAAACCGAATGGAAAATCCACCACAATCCCGGATCACAGAAATGTCTGACCACACGGAATTCCCATATAAATTCCACACAAGAGTTCTTGAAACCCCATGAGAAATCGAAAAACCCCGTGAAATCTCCGTCCAATCTCTTTGAACGACCCCATCAAAATTTCAAGAACCATGGGAACTTTGGACACTCCATAAAATCTCCTGTAATCTAAACCCCCGCCCCCGTAAGAATTGCTACTCCCTCACACGGGAAGAATCTTGGAAACGCTTCAAAATCCTTGAAGTATTGCAAAATATCTCGTTTTACTTTGAAGCCCAGATAAATCCTGAAAATTAGCAGTTATTAGTTTTATTTTTTAATCCTTTAAAATCTAATGAATGTGCTTGATCAGTGTTGTACAATTTGAAAGCTTGAATATGTGACAATCTAAATTGCCCATCTTCGCAGGCATTATTACAAAAATTCACCGGTGAGGCCGGCCTGCAACGACGAATGCCGCAAAAGGCTGCTGTGCGATTTGCGAAGCGGTAGAAGCCACGATAGAAAAGCACTCTGCCAGAGCTTAGAGTCGAGAATAGACGGGGAAACCAGAACGGGATGGCGAGCCTGGATCTACAATGGCTTAGCTTTGTCGTACGTACCAGATTGGTTCTTCGGACCTTACCAAGCTCCTGATGTTATGACTAACGAAATAGACGTGTAACATCTGGTAGATGGACTTGTTTAATCATCAAGCTTTCACTAGCTTTTTTTATCACTATACTGTAGAACCATTTTTATGGGTAGTTGGTATACGGTATAAACAATTTTTACTGCATTTTAATACTACTCATAATTAATACTTTATTCATCATCGTTTTTAAGCTTGTATAATGTGACAATATTGTTAGCAATCCATTCACCGACGATCAGAATGCAAATGTATCAGTTTAATCATCGAGTATAAAATTGCAGAGTAATTGAAATTTGATTCCTGGATTATCGGCTCGCAATTGTTGAAAATACGATATTGTACACTATGCACTACATACATACAGTATATAAATGTTCCAACTGTACATAAGATACATTAGTCGATATTAACGCTTTCTTTTATACCCAGTTATTAGCCTTTGTTTCAATAACCGACAATTTTCAAGATTACAGCACCTGTCACTGGAGTTTTTGAAAAAATAAATAAATAAAATCAACGAGAACTTGAAGTTTGATTGTGAGTTGCAGGCTTTCTTTCGGCAGAAAATAGAAGTTGGCTTTCGAAAAGAGGAGAAAGACTGATACATGAAAAGACTTGTCATAAATCTGTTTGGGAAACAATATAAAATTGCGAAGACATTTTTTTGCGATTCTGGGTTTCTTGTGGCAATGTGCTACGTGGACAAAGATCTGTATCAAACTTTGTCTAAAAAAAAATCCTGCCTTTACTATGGTGGATGATATAATATATGGTGGCGGGTTTTAAAATAGTTAAGAGCTCTACATAACTTACGACTTAAATGATGTAATAATGCTTCAACCTAGATTCGTCCTTACAGAGTAACTCATTATACACCTTTTATATATATATATATATATCATTCAAAATTCACGCGTTCTACACTCAAATACTCAAATAATAATCAATTATACAGACGTTAATTCCGTTTCAGTTTTGTTCGAAATTCTATCCTTGTAAAACTATCCACTTTTTTGTTAGCCACATGAATTTTGTCCTTTCGTAAAATATGGGATAATTTGCAAGTGAAATAAATTTTTATAAATAAAAAAGTTACGTACAAATGACTGTACAAAATTTTAATGTCTGCTCCAATCAGTGTAATAATAAATTATTTTTCAAAAACTTGCACACACTTTTAGATCGCGAAATTATTCCGAGAAGCATTCGAAATTTTTTTTAAATCTTTGAGTGAGGTGAAATCTTCACGAGTTGAAGAATACACACGGAATTTATCATTTAAACACTTCACTTCACGACTGCAGAAGTTTGCAAATATCCAACATTCGATAAATATTTCCATTCTGTTCAACTTCACCGTACGCGTAAAATTAAAAATTTGACATACTCGAATATACATATTCAAGTACAAGAAAATAATTCGGATAGGGCCGAATGAAAAAAAAAATGTACATACAATTAACAGATATGATAATGAACGTAATTAAGCCGGTGATGGAAATTCAATGCGTTTCACCCCAAATTTAACGGTGATGGTAGAGGAATATCCCATCGCAATATCTACGCACGTAATCACAATAAGTGAGTACTATAAACAGATTTGTACACACAAATATATAAGTGAATGTATTTACAATCCAAACCCCACTGAAAAAAAAACCTTCATGATAATTTCGTTTTTCCGCATTTCAGGATGTCAGTCGTCATGGCGATTCCAAGATTCGCATACAATTTACCAAAGTATGTATTGGGCCTGGGTTAAAATCACCAAAAGTATCTGGACAAGCGATAAATTGCAATACATCCGGCATCGACGTAATTTATTGAAAGATGTTGTTCGATTGTTTTACGTGGAAAACTCTTTTCCTCTTTCCTTTTGTTGTGAAAAAATTTTTCGCGGTCAATTTATATGAAATAAACAATGTCCAACATTATTTAGTAACGATATAGTATTTATAACGATAATATAGTTGTTTCAAGAAAATCAAATATTATATATAATTGATTCGAATTTTTAATCCGTTCAGCTGGCGTGAAAAAATCATTTACTGTATATGAACACGGAATAAAAAAGTTGCGAAAACGATGAATAAAAAGAAAGGAATGGGTTAAGGAATCTAGAAAACAATTATTAAATTAATTTACCAATTCATTATGTACGACGTGACAAGTCTTTACGAAAAATCATTGAATGATTATTTTTCTAATTTCCACGTATGGGTATGTGTTGAGTATATTTGTATTATAAACATCAAAAAACTTGGATCTTGTCTTGTGAATAAATGAAAAGAATAAAAATATATATATATATACATATATAAGTGATATTATATTATACGTATAAAATATATAATGTAGCAATTCAGTTGATTAGTGATAAGAATGATAAAAAAAACAATGAAGATAATAATTTTATGTTCGTACAACGTAAAGAGATTCGGAAAAACTGACCTCGCTCATTGTTTCCCGTGCATATAAACTACATGGGTATATAGCCGATTAATATGAAATATGTTATATGCTGCGGATTACAAAAAATTCAAATCATTATGACAAGTAATGTGTAAAAAATATTACGAAATGTAGTTAATGGTAGAAGTACTTCTGATAGAAATATAACGAATTATACGTTTTAGGGATACAATATACTAGTTGTATAGTTGACATAGTATTTAAGCGTATCAGTTAATTTTTTATCACAGCCATCATACATATAAATGAGTAATAAACATAACCAATTAGTATGTTGTATGTTAGACAATAAAAATGTGTATATTATATACATATACATATATATATATATATATATATATATATATATATATATATATCAGCGTGGTCTTTAATGGGGTAGTTTTCAAATTTTTATGCTCCCAGGGGCTTAAACAAATATTCGAATTAATAAAAAATAATTCCTCAAGAATTTGAGCTCTCTGTATCAATTCTAAGATAGTCCGCTTTCCGATCGAAGTGTCTTATGGAAATAATTTTTGTTCTCAGTGTCTATTTCATTGTTACAGTAATATTGTTCAAAAAAATTTTAACTGCAAGGTTTCAGTGCTACTATCTGAAACGAAATACACATCATCGTACCCAGGAAATTTAGACGAATTGCACACCCTCGAAATAAAAAAAAAGTCAGATTTTGAGAGTTGCAGCAATTGGTCGAGATTGCAAGGTATGATTATGTTTATTTTTTTTTTCAGATAGTAGCACCACTTGCAATACAATATAAACTAGTTGAAAAAAGTTTTTTGCATGTTATTTTCATAAGATAATTCGATCACAGAGCGGACTATCTTATAGTTGACATAGAAAGCTCAAATTTTCAGGGAATATTTTCCCATTAATTTGAAATAAGCCCCTGGGAGTATAAAAATTCAAAAACAACCCTATTAAGGACTACCCTACTATATATTTTATATAAATATATAATATAGATATATACATAGATTTCGGTCTTTGAATACGCGAACAATTGATACAAAAGGAAGTAACGAGTTTCTCGTTAGCTGAATTTTAGTTTTATCAAGATTAGTTTCGCTTCTGTCACTCGATGTGATTCGGCAAGCGCAAATTGTGAAAAAAAGGTTGGAAAAACGGTAGAAAAAAACTTCAACCGATGTATTATCAACGATCAAAGAGAAAAATTATATGGTATAAGTCCTGATGAACACGACGATATAAAAATGTACTGAAAAAGTTACAATAATCAGTAACCTATGTGTAGTAATTTATATGAATAAAATATTGACCAACATAAAAAAAAATTCCATGACAACCGACGAGATTCATTTCTACTGGTTTGATATTCATTTATCTTCATCGGGGTTTTTATTTTCATAAGTTGAAAATGATGAGTATAGTGATATATTCGTATACTTTTGCAACAATAAAAATACGATGTTCTAAAATTCATTCGCATTCGTATGAATTTCAACACCTATTGTTTTTTTTTTTTTTGTATGTGGTATAGTTGTCAAGTTATTGGCTTCTAAAGAATTGACTTAATTTAATTATAGATTTTTCGCGAACAGTTTTTCCAATTAAACAAATTTGCAATAAAATATCAAACATGGTGGTTTATATAGGAAATTTACTGTTCTTTTGTGATTATGAAATAAAATTCGAAATTTGATTTTTTTTTTTTCTTGTACAAAATTGGAATAAAGATTTCAAACCAGAACTTTAATCACTTCGACTATTTCTTGTTTCTTATTTCTTTTTTTACATGTCGCACTGAGCGTGCTAAATGCATCGATACGCTGCGTAATTAAAATGTATTAACCAGTTTAAGCGTATTTAGTCTCTAACAAGGGCGTAGTTTCGAAATGTCCTTAGTTTACTTTTCTTGTGTCGGTATGGATTATTGTTTTAATTATGTATAAACTTATCTCTGGGAATGAACGGTTCATCTTGGATGTTTTCCGAATATTCACTCGAAGATTGACTTCACTCAACAAGATCTTCATTAGCCACTGAAAGTGTTTTATCTGGAACTCACTTACTGGAGGATGCACACACGTAAACATCTGACAAACATCACAACTTTTCAGCTTTTCGGCTGAAAAAATCCAAAGGAGTTAGCCTTGCTTTTTTTGCAATTTTCATAGCTCGGAAACTTTTCGTCTAAGAATCGTTTTGCATGACTCGTTTTCCACTAATTGGACCCTCGGGAATCCGAAAATGACATCAAAAAGTGCGTGGGACCGACAACAGAGGAATTACACGCGAAATTTTTCATTTTACTGCTTCAACTCTTGATCCGTTACTCGCCGCGTATTCGGACTACGCGCAATCGATTTCTCTCGCAAAATCACGTTGATATAGTGCATCGAAGAATGAATTTAATTGCGAGAAGATACGATCTCCATTTTCGGCGAGAGATGTCTGATTGTAATTTTCTTATAAAAAATTTTTTTTGTTCTTGACAGTTAAATAAATAAATCGTTCTGAGGAGGGCCCATATCCGGGCCAAAACGTTAACAAAAAATACGTTTACATAATTGACCGATCACCAAGATTCAATAATAGATTATATGCGAGGTCGAGAATTCCTACTCTTAAGCTTGATTTTATCACATTAGAACAGTTCTTAGATAATACTGATGTAAAATTATCAGTAAGTTCGATGTTGTGTATTTGCAAAGGAAAAGGGACTCATGCGAGGTAAAAGAAGTTCAAGATTTTCATATTTATTCAGATTCTTTCGATTAGTCAATAATTGTAATTCTAATACACCGACAATAAACTTTATATACTTATTTCAATATCGCTAGATGCTTGAAACGTGAGCTATTCAAATATATGTCCACAGCTGGCAATGAGAGAAGGGCGATTACTTTTATTATGATAATAATAATAATAATAATAATAATAATTTTAACAAAATGAAACTGACATTTTACAATACAATAACGTATTATAATATAATAACGTATGCGTGGATATTGTGTAATACGTAATATAATGGGTTGCATTGAATTCGGTTTTCCGAACGTTTTATAATTGAAAATTTGACTGAATTTTATAATTAGACGATGCAAAAAGCTCTCGTTTGGATCCCATGTCTTTTTTTTTTTGTCTGCTGTTTTTTATACTCCGTTGGCAATGCTATCACACAGTTATAAGTTAAATTTAGGTTAATATTGAAATTTTTATATTGAAATATATATATATATATATATGTGTGTAAATATATACATATATTTTAATGGTAGCGTATGAACATCACTCATAGTGACTTTAAATTATCATTATTATTCATAATAGCTTTCGATTGTTATTGTTATTATTATTATTGTATTTGTTACAGTTGCTACAAATATAACAACCGATCACTCGCAAATTACAAGTATAATAAGATTTGTGTTCATTATTATTACTTATATACAACAATGAGAGAAGCGTAAGTAATTAGTATAGTATTACAATATAGGATAATAAATTATATTCAACGATAAATCGAGTTACACAGCGTAGATCATCGAAAGAAATTAAACCTTTCCTACGTAGCAATTGTTGCGATTTGTGAATATTCAAGATCATTTGATTCATTGTCAATACTGTATGTATAACAATTAACTGTATAATACAGCAATAATGACCATATAAATACGGGTGTATTCACGTGATAACGTGAACGGGAGAAAACTTCATATAATCATAGATTCTCGTGAAACCGTTTCGTGGAATTACATTTGAACAGAAATTATGGAGTTTTCTTTATAGTTTACATTTTCACGCGAGATACCTACACCGATATCTATATGCAATACAATGCGATGACGACAATTGCCTAAGCGTATAAACTAAAAATATTCAATTCATGTGTTATCCATTTTTTGGAATCTATTTTATAATTATATTAAGGATTTCTCTCTTATAACTTATTTCACCCGCTCTTATTATACATATATACACATCTATATGTGTGTATATATGTACACAATTGTATATTTATATTTATAATACACCTATATCATATATATAATATGCATAATATGGATGTGTTATATACTCGTACTTTCAATCGCTTTTGCGAATAATATTTAAAAGCGTTTGTTTTATAGATTAATCCTCGGTATACTACTTTCATTTTATATTGTTTCAGGATTCATGTTTTTTTTTTTTTTTTTTTCTTTTTATCACTGTCTATCGCTAATTATTGTTCTTAAAAATTGATCGCTTCTTGGTTGGCCCTATTACGCACACCGAGGTCAATTTCAACATGGAAACAAACATGGCGCCGTGAATAACTTTGTAACACCGATCAATTTGATTGATCACGGTTCTTATGCTGTTCAAAATCATACCGCGTAAACTTTTTCCTGTCGTGCCACCACCGGGTGAACTGCAAACGCCTTTACTTTTACAATTTTATCGATTAGCTGGGAGATATCGATAGTCAAAGTCGCGAGGTGGGCAGAACGACGGTTCTCATACGAAAGACAAATTTCGATTCTTTTCTTCGCCGAATACAACGGAAACGTTTGTTTGTACGTTTAATCTTGAAAAATAATACATTCACGTTAAAATCGATTCTTGACTGCTCGATTGTTTATTTAAATTCTCGATTGATCAAGTTTGGTGTAAAAAATACGTGACGGTGAATTTGTCCGGACATGAAAACTGCACAATCATTTTTTACATAATTAATTATCAATGAAATCTATGGATTTAGTTGAATCATGATCACCGAAAATGAACGCGATTCTAATTTAACTTCCTTCGATTATTTTTTCGGACAATTCATCGATTATGACTTTTACTCACTACAGGTACATTCATTTTACTTAACTAGAACTCGTTTTCGGGGTAGCGGGTAATAATTGAAACGTCGTTTTAAAATTTCATTACAATTATAAATATAATATACTCGTATATTCGTGTGTGTGGGTGTGTGATGTGTTTATATACAAACTTGACGCTACTTATTTCTTTAATTACTCCGTTGTTGGCGTAACATTCATCGTGAAACGTTGAATTGCATTTACATATAAGAGAGATACTTGATCTGTACATATAATCTATATTTCATCGAACACGACAGCAATTCAAGTACCTACATATGCACAATATACATACGATTCGGTCTGAACTAATTCCTTCATTTTCCCCAGTTATCTCACTCTCGAGTTACCAACGTGAAAACAACGTTTTCCATTATATCGTGAACGAACAAAATTTAAATATGGAACGTATAATGTGCATTTTACAATGCAGGCACCGATTATACAGATCAATTTGACTAAATTGAACGAACATGATCACGATATAAATATATATCGTTATAAATTGGTATTGTATATTTGTATAATTAAATTGTTTCAAGATTACCAGATAAACTTCTATTGCGATTAGAGTATAGATGTGTGACTTGACCTAACACGGTTCGATCACATTAATTATTACTACTGATTATTAGCGTTACCGTTACGTCAGTTTTCATTTCTGTTCTATTTCTGGCTTGTTGTTTTTTTTTTTTTTTTTTCGTTTTTCTTTTTTCTCCAGAGAATACTCAATTATCAACCATACATATACACCACACATACATATATTATGTATGACAATATAGCTTACAATAATCTACGATTCATATAATATTTACAATTTATTCATCGTAATATTTGTTATAAATACCTTTCTTAGAAACTATTCAATAAAAAAATTTTGCTGGCATATTTTTGTTAATCAGGTTTTCCTTCAGTTTCTTTCCTTCTTCTTCCCCTTATTCATTAATTCTTTCCTTCTTTGATAATATAATTATAATAGAAGGTAATAATAAAAATCTAACAAACATAATTATTAAGTTACTTTCAATGTGCAGCCCAGATTTAAATGAATGTTATTTCTATTATTACGACAATTAGTAGATGTATTGTCGATATATAAACGGCACGATTATCGTATAGTTATCTTTATTATCGCAAACTTTTTGTCTTCATCTTTCCTGCTAAAACTTTGCAATGCGTATTTTTATGATGTTAGGATCGTATAATTTTATACCTAACTTTTATCGTATTACCCGTTAGAATTATTCAATTTGGTTTTTTGTTTACCTTTTTTTTTTCCTGCTTGTCCTTTTTTACACGTTTATTTATTACATACACATTTTTAATATTTTTTTTCTCACGCTCTCGAATAATAGATAATAATTATAATATTGTACATCATGTATACGTGGATTATTGTTTTCTTAGGTACAATTCTTTTTTCTGTCTTTTATTAGACTTTTATACTCTTTTCTCTTTTTATATATACTCGATCATGACGATATTCAATATACATACGATTATTTGGAATTTTCAAATATACAACACACTATCGAGTTTATGGCATATATTATTATAGTGAAATTAATTGGTGTGCATTTTTCTTGTGTTTCAGTATGAGTAGAGGGAGGTATTATTGCATTGCAAATACGTCTCTTTTTTCCAATAAAATCGTGTTTGGATTAAAAAACCTTTCAAAAGTATAACGATGGAAAACAAAGAAATTGGAAAAACAAATGCAATTAAAAAATGTAATCAAAATATATTTAACAAGTTTTTATTCTAATAATTTATTGATTCAATTTCAAGTTGCTTAATTTTTTTTTTTTTTTTTTCTTCATTCTCTTTTACTATACCCGATGTAACATTAACTTTTGTTTTTTATTGTCGTAAAGTATATTTTCGAGTTGTTTTAGTTTATCGATTGATTTTTCTTTCTTGCAATTTTAATCCCCCGCTGTGGGTTACAACATACAATCTCTACGATCAAAGCTTCTGTAGACTCATGTTTATTTTTTTTTGAAATGTTCCTTCGGTTATTATCCAATTTTCAATATTTGCTTCCTCATATATACACAATATATAGGTGGGTGTATTCATTAAACAAAATAAGTAATACAATTTGATCGATAGATCGATCAAAACTTGCTAGAGTGCATTGTGTAATGTACGCGTGTGTGTGTGTCGATAATTATTATTGAACAATTTAATAAAGTAATTATTAATCGATTGTTGGACATTCACCGCACAATAATTCACGATTCGTTACACAACATACATATACCTACTATAATATATATAGCGTATAATATACACACAATTTCATGATAAATATGTTACATATATACGCCTTGGTACAATTATTGTATTATCCATCTATAAGGTATTTAATTACTGATTATTATTGTTATTGTTATTATTATTATTATTAAAGCTGATACACTTTTAAATTACATTGTTTTTTTTTTTTTTTTGTTTCTTTTTTTCTTATTATTAACCCTCACCCTGTCATACGGGGTCCTATGTGCTCGCGCGAATTGTTGTTATGTTTATATTTTGTAAAGTAGAAGGAGCGCGGCTTTTCCCCCAAATGAATAATAAAGCGAACAAACTTTTGGATCTTCAACCAGAAGACAGGATAAGGGTTAATATATGTTTAATTTACATTTTTCCGACTCTTTTTATTCCTTTTATTCGCCTATTTTCTAAAATTTTTTGTTCACTTCTTCCACAATTGTAGGTACGACAAAAAATTTCTCTCTCTCTCTATGAATATACATCATAAATAATTAATTTCTTAGACTTATCATACCCGTAGATACTATACAGCTCTTAATGCACACTTATTATACCTATTCTAATGTATATATCTGAAGCTAACGAATGAACGATCAACAAAACCGTTAAAAAAAAAAAATAATAATATAGTAATAATAATGATAACAATAACAATAACAATAACAACAATAGCAATGATTTCGAAAATATTTGTTAAAAATTAGATTAAAAAAATTGACAGCGTACGTGACGAAATATTATGAAACATTAATTTTTCTTATAACTCTACATTTTGTAAATTATTGTTTTTCGTTCATTTATTAGTGGAATAATTGGGTTTGCGCTGTATATTAGATGCATGAAATAATTTCGAGGTATCAGATATACACGAGTTATTATTTAATTGAGCCTGCTGGTTTTTCCTTGCTTTTCAAGCTGTTTTGAGGTGGAGAGAGAAATTTTTCAATTGCAAGATTCGAATCTATCTTGTCATGTATGAAGAAAAAAAAAGAAAAAAAACTGCAGATTATTTAGAATCGTCGATGACATTGATTTACACATGATTAGATACACTTTTGCTACGTTTAACGTTTTCATAAGTACCCCAATAAGTATACAAACACTACGATCCATTGGCAAATCAATTCAAAAATAGAAAATATATTCCTTTTCACCTAATCGATAATACGAGCCGATTGCAAGACGTTTTAATGATAGTAACGTTTTTTTTCTTTTTTTTTTTCCTGCAAATTTGAATCAATTCACGCCCAAAATATACCAATAATTTTTTCATACAACCTGAAGCGATCTACAGTTTCGGCGTACATCGATCAATTTTATAATAATCATTGCATATATTACGGAAACAATCATTCGAATGTTCCTACAAAATTCGAGGGAGATGTAAAATTTCCATGGTCAATATTTTTCTAATATGTTTATCGTCAGATTTTTTTCACATCCGTAACTTGTTTTATACTCAAGTTCTTAAAAAATTGCCATGAATCAGACGCCTATTATTATTATTATTATTATTATTATTATTTTATACCTGTTGATAGGCTTTGACAGATATTTTTAAATTCAGTTTAGAACTTTACGCGAGTTTGATAGACCAAAATTATTTCACAAAAAATGTCAGAACAGATATAAAAACTACTATGATATTTTAATCTTCTTTTTCTCCCGTTACTACAAATTTATGAGAGACATTCTTTTATCACAAAACTGAAAATTTTCAAATACATTTGGAAATCTGTGTATAATTTTATAAATAAGAATAATGATATTCGTCGAACAAAAAGGAGCATGCCTTTTTTTTTTTCTTCCTTTTCATGCGCTTTTCACATCGCTTTAGTACTCTAATTCAATATAGATATTATAATCATACAAAATACACCCGTCATACACACGTGCGCGAATAGATGCAATTTTAAGTGCTTCGATTTAAAATAAATTTTTTAAATATTTTTTATAAATTATCTCTCCATTTATTCAATTCATTTTATTTAATTAAATTTTTTGCTGGTAATATTGTTGTTATTTTACAAGAAGAAACACCATTTTATGCCTCATACTTATGGAATATATATGATGTATAATATTAGTCGGGGAATACTTAAAACCTATATAATAGATCTGTATGGCCTCGTTAATAAATTTAATTTAGCGTTATTAAGGATTCGTGTTGCATTATCATTGTTATTGTTACTATATTATTATTATTGTTGTTGTTGTTGTTGTTGTTAATTGTTATTATTATTATTATTAATTATTATTAATTATCAAAGTAAATAATACCTATTAATTACTAGGTATGCTTATTCACCTTATACGCAAGTAGTGTAAACAATGTACACCGCTCTGACCTATCCATTAACAGGCATTTATACATATTTCAAATTTATTCACACCTCTCTTTAAATATGCACTTTAGTTCCATTTCATCGCAATTTACACAAATCATTGTTATCATCATTATCGTCATCAACGTTATAATTATAATTGTTTTTATCATTACAACAAAGACGATAATGTCACGTGATTTTAAATTATATTAATTATTTATCCGCCTAGTATTCTTTTTGCTATTGTTGATGGTATTTTATTATTATCATTATCATTATCATTATCATTATAATCATCATTATTATAATAATTATATTGTTGTTGTCGTTATTATCATAATCATTGTTGTCGTAACTATTATTACTATCACACCCAAATAAATATATATAAATACGCGTACGTAATTTATTGGTGTGTCAATCGTGTATATTATTTTTAAGATTATTATTATTATTATTATTATTATTATTATTGTTGTTGTTGTTGTTGTTGCTGGTATTGTTGCTGTTGTTATTATTATTTTGAAAGACTTACACCTAATAACACGACGATGTTTCACTGCTGGTGTACGTATTATATTTACACGTACATATTATTAATTTATTCAATTTTTATTCTGCCGTTGATAATCATTGCAACATTTCATCACTACTTGTTCGTCAATAATAATACATACGTATTATTTATTGATTTCTTTTTTTTTTTGTTTTTTCGTTCGCTCATTTCTTGACCGTTGAAATTTGTCGTATTGTTTATGTCCTGTTGTTTTTGACATACCTTATCGTTATTGTTATTAATCACTCGTGTTGCGAGACTTATTATTCGCAAATTTCTGCTACAAAAACCGTACGATTTTACGGAAATCAGCATACCATATTTTATCTTTGTTCGACTGTCGTTATCGCAATTTTCCGTTTCTTACTGCATTCTTGTTTATACTATACATACATGTAATTTATAGAGAAGTTTAGAGAAGAAACGAATCGACAGAAATGCAATAGTTTTCACGGAGCCAGACACTAAGTATTATAAAGATTATCATCGAGCAAAGACGACATCTTTTTTTCCACCATTTCTCTACCCTGATACGCGATTATATTTCGAACATGCTTATTATTAGTAACAATTTTCTTATCATTTGTCAACATTTCATATCTATCGTAAAGGTAAAAATGCTGGATACGTGCCCTTATTTTTTGTTACTAAATTGATAGTTCTGATATTATTATTACTATTATTATAATTATTGTTGTTGTTGTTGCTGTCGTTATTATTATAATTTTTTTTTTTACTTCACGTTATTACTGCATTCACTTTCAGTGAATACAAGATTTCGTGAAATATTCATGCTAATATTAATAATGTCATTGTTACATACTGTTAGTACAACGAGAAACTTAGAATAAAACTGAAACCGATGTATAGAAAAAAAATAAAAATCAGCCACTTTATACCGAGGTGTGGTAAACGATTCTAAGTATTATTCATTTCAGTTCCGTTCTACTGGATGTGAAATAAAAAAAAACATCCACAATAAAAAGAGAATGTATATGTAAATCAATTTCATAGTTTTGAGTTTCGACAACCTTTTCGTCCTTCATTAATTGAGAATAAATAATTTTTGTTTTCTGTAATTGCAAATACAATTTCAGATGAAGAAAAAACTGTAAAATGAGATAGTGGCATTTCAAAAACCAGATTTGTTGAGTAAATTCATTTTAAAAAGAGAAATAAGTAAAGCTAACCGTCCGTAATACCGCCATGTTATATGTTCCACGTTCCTAAATATGGAGATTCAGTTTTACGTTTGCGACAACCTTATGGTACAACGAAATTTACGTAAATTGTACAGATTTGTGGCGGTGTTTCCCTATTTCGCACAGAATACGATTCGATTTCATTGTGCCCGAATGAATGGGCGAAAGGTATTGAAATGAGTGCCGAAACGCGAATCTTCGTTCGCATGATGGTCGATAAGCGGCGACATCTGGTAGCAGATGTTACAATTTCTACTCAAAGCGATATAACTAGTATTCAATTATAAAAATAGTTTTTACTGCAATATATTGCAACTTGACACAGTAAAATAGAAGACAGTCACATTGCATAACTTTTCAAGCCCTAAAAAATTCACATTAATTGTTTGCCCGGTAATGATCAGCTGATCGCTTTTTTCGCCGCCATATTGATTACTGTCTTACTAATACATCGCTTGTGAATTTCAACTCAAAATGAAATAACGAGAATCAAAATACAAACTTAAAACCTACAGGTATAACGGTAAAAGACGGACGGACAGACGGACAGACAGACACAAACAGACAGACAGACAGACAGACAGAGAGAGAGAGAGAGAGAGAGAAACCGGTAGCAGAAGTATTAAAAATTAGAGCGCCAAGGAGAAAGATACTCTAATTGTTGAATGTACATTAAAATCCTCCCGAGAATCAAGAAACGAATGAACATCTTCCCAGAATCATTCAATTGCAGTGAACAACCCTTTTCTGCCAAATATAATATCATCGCATTTAAGACAGCTACAATTGATTTGTCCGCTTTAATTATTTAAATAACGTTTTTATTTTTTCCTCACAAAATTCTAAACGAAACGAAAAAATTGATTAACATAACTAGGTTGAAGAAATTCGGCGTGATTGTAAAAACATGAGCTACAATGAAATGAACTAAACCACCATTAAATCGAAAAGGTAAGCAAATTTTTCAAAATTATGTACATTGTTTTTTCACTCATCTTTTCCTTGACCAACAAGAAAAATACATGATCCGAAAAGTCGGCAAAAATTTCATTGGGCAGAAAAGGGTTAACTGCATATCGAAGCGTCATTATTATCATTAATATTATTGTTATTCATTATATTATACAATTATTGGTATATAATAAATCATATGTATGTATATATTTAAATATATGTTGTGTATGAATTCATAATTGTCACGATTATTCCGCTCTTTTGTATCGATCGAGAGGCGGTTAAAATAGTGCGATGAGACAATTACTATCATCATTATTATTATTATTGTTATTGTTGTTTTTATTATCATACAGATCATTCGTGCGGTTATTTGAAGTATGTGTACACGGGTGGTTCTTCTTTGCATTGGTATTTTGTACGAATGATTTTTTTTTTTTTACTTTTGTAATCATATACACGCATTCACAAGTGTTCGTTTGATTTTATAATTTTCATTGTTGTTGCTATTCTTGACGTTGCCGGTGTTATCATGCAATAATAATACGTATGCATGGATGCACAAACAATTCGAACAAACATTCGGTAGATTAAAATTATTCTATTTGTCGGGACATAACTATTATCATTATTATTGTTATTGTTATCATTATCGTCATCATCATTATCATCATCGTTATTACTATTATTAAAATTAACGCACGTGTATAAATTATTAATTACGCATATAGTAAATATAATAGTATATACGGGCTGCTGCCGCTTTTTACGCTGCCGCGCAATTATTCCTATTGATATTGTTATTGTTGTTGTTGTTGTTTTGTTGTTGTTGTCGCCGTAATCGTCATCATTATTATTACTATTACTTTTATTAACGGTACCGTTATATATAGTGGAGATTTGTTATTGTTAATTTCTTTTTCTTTTGTTGTCGTTTCACTCATTGCTACATCTCATTATTGTACAGGCTAATTGATTTGATAGTACATATATATAAGAAATTCCAATCAACAATCGTGACATGATTTTAGTATTTTATATTCCTACGATATATTCCTATATGCATTATACTAGTTATTATTTTTTATTGTTTAAGTGGGTATGTGTGTACCAATTGATATCTACGTCTCTCATCATCCGTATTACTATTATTATTGTTATTATTATTGTTATCATTACTCTTATAAAATATATGTATAATACATGATACGTGCATACGTATAGATCAATATTCTACACCAAACCTATTTATATTATACATATGTAGAACGTTTCAAGAAATGACTACAGATATGAAAAAATACTAGCAGAAATCAGAATTTGCTTCAACTCTTTTCTGATTTTTGTAGGATGTTTTTTTTTCACTGCTACCCTTGTTCAATGATTTATCGCTGTTGCTGTTATTGCTTTTAAACTTCTCTACCAATTTTATCGAATGATTGAATTTCATTTCAACATTACTGATTACTAATTCCTAACAAGTATTTGGAATGGATTTTTACATTCACTTTTTTCATCCTAATCTTTTGACGGTTGTAATTCATTTTGGACACATGATTTCACTATCATTATTATTTCACTATTATTATTATCACTGTTATTTTTTTGTAGTAATTTTGCATTGTTGCGGCTCCTATCATTGGTACACCACTAAGTTTACGATGGTGAAAATGATTGATTTCATTTGTGTGTCAGCAAAAACCAAATATTAGATTCAATGAACTGACGGAAGTTGTCGTATATTTTTTTTTAATGGATGTACGTATACATATCTTTTCTACTCCACTTTCGTATTTTTAGAAATATCGTGCAAGCAATTTGCGGAAAGTTAAAATTCTTGTTTGGTTCCGTACAGTATTTATTAAAATAATAATGATAATTATCAATATGACACATCGGTGATTCACCACCGATTGTAAATCGCAAATCGACTGCATTTAATATTGTAGAAATGTGTCTGTCGCCGTTTTTTTTCACGATTGTTGTATAAAAATCTGATATTTACTCAAATTGAATAATATGTCAAATATACATTGCCGGAAGGTCCTAACGATTTTTTGTTTGCGTGCGAGTGCGTATTTAAAAAAAAATTCCTAATCCTTTGATCCTAATCCCGTTGAGATTTCGTATCCGATCGTTTATTCTGATTTGTTTTTTTTTCTTTTTTTTTCGAGTTCTTTCCGTTCCTTTGATCGGTAACTTGCTCAAAGCTTAAGATTATTAATCTCCTTGCGAAAAAGGGAAGGGAGAAAAAAGGACGTACCTACGGGTGAAAAAAACCAGTTCCAACAATAACGGGAAGAAAATTAACGATTTTGGAAACATTGAAGAAAAGAAAGAAGAAAATCAAAAACAAAACAGACAACACACGTCATTGGTACTCTTCCAAAAAAATTTGCTATATTATTATTAATATCATAGCTAGATATAATTATAACTATCGTAATTACAATTTTCATTTTTTTTTTTTTTTTTCTCTTTCTTTCTTTCCAATTATTTTTGCGGCATAATTTTTGGACCATTTCTAAATTTCATCACAAAAACGATATCGTTCTGGCGTACGATTTACAGGATGTCAAGTTACCATTGTCACGATTATCTCTACCCTACTTAACGTTAGAATACATTTTCAGTAGTACTCTATGGTACAAAAATTATTTTCGAGACGAATTACACTGTTTATGTATAATTTCTTGCTAGTTTTGTCGCTTTTGAGAGTATTAGGAAATTCATTTTAATTATTAATTAATCTGCTCGCCTTTATCCCAGCGACTGATCGACTTATTGATTAATTGATTAGGCGATTAAAACATTTAATGCCAATGACAATAATGACCTTGATGATAATGTTGTTGTTTTTGTTAATGATAACAATAACAATAACGGTAATAACCACAATAACGATAATAATGGTAATAATAATATGAATATGCACATTAATAATAATAATAATAATAATAATAATAATAATAATAATAATAAACCATTTCGTTATAAAATAAGCGTAAGTTTGCTTTTTTGCAGCCAAAAATAGAGAAACGATAAATTCGTACATATATAATATATATATATATACTAAATATAATATATATATATATATATAAAATAGATCGTGAGAATCTCTCAAAGCGGCCATTTACACTCACAGAGGGGACGAAGTTCGCAAAAGACAAACTTGAAGAGGTTTTCACGATATCTCAGGCATACCCACATGAACAATTCAATTTAACTTTACATGAAACCCTATTCTTTCTTTTTTTGTGTAGTTACCTCTTGTTTAAAAAAATACCTTGTAACAACAATGCGGCGATGACAAAAAAAAAAATAAATAAAATAAAATAAAAATATCATGAAAATCGTCGACTCTGCGATTGTATAACAACACTTCTGTGAAATTATTTAACGGCAAATAAAATATGTTTGAACTTTGAAACCACGTGCTAAGTTTTAGAGCTTGAAAAATTTTTTTCACAATTTACTGTTTAACAAGAAAATTTAAAATTTCAACACCGATGTAAAATTATATACAGTGCAACCTCTCAATAGTGCCGCTTCCACTAATCCGAGATCGGGTGCATCCCCCACTACCAATTTTTCGCATTCTCTCTCAACAATACAGTGAGAACGAGCATGTGTGGTCAAGTGTGGGGGAACCGAAATTCTCATAAATTCATTCCACTCACAGCCCGTGAGCGGCCCTATCAAGAGGTCGCACCCTATTTGACAGTTAGACTTAGACATTTGGTAAAGCTCGCATGGAATGCCCCATTGATTGGAACAGATGTGGGCAATATAAAACACGATGCAAAAAAAATGTTTAAAACATGATTAAAAACGTGAGGAAAGAAAAAAAAAAAAAACGTCGTACGTCGCATTATTCAAATTTGGTTGAAAATAGTTTTTCTGCCCAGTTTACAGTTTCGAATCGTGATTGATTGTTCCTATTATTATTTACTTTCCATATTTCCACTTTCACATGAACTGTGCGTCATTAATATAGACGCGCATCTCTTACTTATCGTTTAATTATTTAATCATTTATTTTCATTTATTTGCGTATTTTCTTTTTCATTCCTTTCTTCATTCATTCATTTGATTATTTATTTATTATTCCCGTTATTTTTACATGAAATTTGGTTATTCTTTGTTTTGCCGGCGGTTGTTGCTCTTCTTAATCGTCGAATTAATTTAATCATTATTTATTTACTTGTATATTTTAATCATCGTTTACTTTGTATCTCTTTCGATTTTTCTCTCCGTCTTATGTTGTAGGGAGAAAGAAAAAATAAAAAAAAATGCATCATTGACAAAAAGCCTAAACAGCACCTTTGCGAGAGAATTTTTAAATTCAGATACATTGAAATTGCAATTTACAAATTTAGTTTTCTTCGTCTCTTTTACTTTTGTTTCTTTTACCCTGGCTACAATTATTCCTTCAATACAAAATTGTCTCGCCTCGCCATTTGTTGCGAATGAAAATCCAAAAATCGTTACTACCCTCGTTATTCTTATTTTTATCACTACTACTACCACTACCATTTCTACTACTACAACTCCTACTTTTATTATAATAATCGTTATTTATCATTATTACTATTACGATTGTAACCGTTACTTTTATTTAGTGTTACGTTAAAGAAGATTTTATCACTCGCCTGTCGTAAAATCTATCTCTATTTTTTCCTTTTGTACATCTGTATCTATTGTGTCGACTTTCGAGTGTTTTCTTCGTGTTCGATGGATGTTTGTTGGTCCTTTTTTCAAGTGATTCTTTTTAATTCTTTTATACTTCTTGTCCTTCTATAATTTTGTTTTATACGGGCGCACGAGTAAGCGAGAAAAAAAAAAGGATGAAGAGCCAAACTGACGGGCAGAGTGAAAATACGAGCACGTTAAAAAAAAATCTAAAATAAAGAAAAATACAGCGAGATAAAAGCATTATAATAATACTATTAATCGACAGCGATGGTTACTAAGGCTGTACGGGTGCCACACTTCTTTAGGTCGGGTTGGGTCGGGCAAAGTTTATTAGTTTCGGTTCTGGTTCCCGAGGTTTTCGGAAATCGCCAAAATTTTGCTTTTTCCGACCATTCCGAGACCGCCGAAACTACCTGATCCGATACAAACCCGTTCCGAACCCGAACTTTTTATCCCAAGATTTTGGGAAGTCGCACAGCCCTAATGGTTACTTAACTTAAAAGATGCGTGTGCGTGGAAAAACTGAGAGAAGATATTAAAAAAATGATAAAAACGGCAATAATTTACAAGAATAGTGGTGATAATACTAATAACAACATTAATAATAACGATGATACTATCGACGGAATATTAAAATGAATTAGAATCAAAGCGAAAATGTGTAAAGTAAGAAGAGAATGTAGATAAAAAGCCGAAGAGAACATTATATCACTCAAGCAGGATTGTCAAAAGTAAAGTTGTTCACTAAATTGATTATTTACTTACTTATAGACTCAACTTTAAGTTTGTTTCGTATTTTCTTTTTGTCTTATTTGTCAACATTTTTTTCTTCAACTTCTAAGTATAGCCTACGTACAGTCATGAGAAAAAAAAAACCGTTTATTCTCGAATTAATTGGTTTTCCAAAACGACATATGTAAAGATATGGCGAAATCGCGTTATTAAACGGTGAATAATTCAGCATTATTTTATCCCTTTTTATTTGTGCTATCACGCACAGCGTTTTTTCTCTTTTTTGGGTTTGGTTCGGTTTTCTTTTTTTTCTGTTTGTTAGTCCGTTTCCGGCGATATTTTTGGTGTTGTGTGGCGTCGTTTTTGAACTAATTTTTATCAGCTATTCTGCGTACTTTTGCATTATCTTCGTGCATTATACTCCTATTTCTTTGTTGATTTAATTGGTTTTTTTTACTCTACCATTTTTAATTAGAAATCAACATAACGTGCTATGTATGAAGGGTTCAGTTTCAGAGTAGCCTAACCTACATTGTCGATAGGGCTCATTTTAGTGAGCTTAAGATAGTTACAGTGAGCCTTATCGACAACATAAGTTAGCCTATTCGGTCGCTGAACGCCTCATATAACGTGCGTGTGTATGTATATATTTATAAATAACACAGACCCAAGTTACGCAAAGTACATGACTCGCTTTGTGTCCGCATGCACTGTTATGGCTCTCGCCATTGCTCCCGGCGTTCTATCTTCGCTACAACCAGATTGATGCGATCCTTCGCCACTGAAACACGAAAATAAAAGGTTGCTTGAAAAATTTGTACAAGTCGACGCATCACGTTTTTTTAATTCGTAGCTTTTACTTCAAAAATTTGAAGCTGAGAGAGTAGCGAAGTTTCATAAAATGAAACATTGTCAAGCAATTTAGTGAAAAATAATTTTTCAAGCTTCAAGACAATTTGACAGTTTTTTTCTTGAACCGAAACACTTGATCTTTTTTCTTCAACATTGCAATCAACCCGATTCCCACAAGTGATGAATGTGAAGAAAAATTGTTTGGTTTTTTTTCTGGTTTTTGAACATTTCTGATAATCTCTAATCTAAATTCTGTTTTCAATTTTTTTTCATCATAACAACACTGTTTTTCCCACATTCAATAATAAAAATACAAAGAAACTCAAGGCGCATATTTTCTTGTTCTCACTTTGAATTTACAAAAAAAAAAAAAAACAATATTCGGTGGAAACTTTCAAGATTGAATCGCTACAAATCGAGTGCATGAAGAGAGTATACGAAAATACCGATCGAGTAAAATTTCATTTATTTTTACTACTATCGAAGCCTACGCATCACTGATGTGAATATACAGCAGTCAACGCAATTCTACATACAATGCTGAAATCAAATAGTTTATGCAACAATAATGCCTAAAAATTTATTACTATAATTGAATTACCACTGATTGCAAGAATGCATTTCCTGGTGTTATTTTCACACGATAGCCAAAAAGCTTTTGGACAGTTTTGTTTGGCATTGCATGTACTATGTAGAATTGCGCTAGCTGCACCATTTTCACATCAGTGCTGCGTAGGCTTTGACATTAGTCAAAATAAGCAAAATTTAACTCAATCGGTATAGACTAACTATAGTATCTTTTTAAGTCAATATTCTTTCACCTAAATTCAAGTCGATTAATTTCAGTTGCACTTTCAAGTCTTCATTACGTCATATTTCTGTCTTTAAAGCTCTTTGACTCGACGTTTGATACGACCTTAATCCTGGAACACATACACGCAGCATCAAGCGCAAGGTGACCGCGCTTAACCAATAAAAGGACGGCAAAATCACCTCTTATTGGTTGAGCGCGCCGTTGCGTACATGTGAACCCAGGGTTAACTCCACTTGGCCAACTGAAAAACCGTAGATAAGGATGGATGTTCCTTGAGTGCCTATCTCTCTTGCATTAAGCCACGTGTTACGAAAACAATGGCACTGCCCATGGAGACTAGAGGTAAGGAGGCCGAACCAGACTTATAAAGATAGACTGAGCGCTCTCACCAGCCGCTTGAAGCAAACATTTAAAGGACAGAAATATGCTGGGAGTACTCCTTTCTCTCTCTGACGATATTTGTGGCGGGGATCGAGGCGGTAGAGGAGAATGAGGCGAAATTATGCGCCTATATCTCTAGCTATTCGACTTCCACTGCTGCGTTGTCTCCCACCATGACGCCGATTGAAAAGAAAGAGCAGTACTCCCGGTATATCTCTGTGCTTTATATATAACTGTCAGTGCCTCTTATAGGAGCGCTCAGTCTATCTTTATAAGTCTATGGGTCGAACGCATTTGGCTGATTCGTCGAAAAGTGGATCGTGAGTGATGAAAGATCTTGTAGTTCGGGATGTATCGGCAAGCGATACCAGCGCCTGGTTACGAATAAGATACATACGTGAGAATCGGTTTTGGTAGCGCCGCCAGGCGGGTAAAATCCGCGGATCGTTCATTTTCACAGTCCATTTTGCCAGCATTGCGTTCAGCCTCCCTACCTCTAGTCTCCATGGCACTGCCCGTTCTAGTAGGTTAGGTACAGTTCAGTACTATCAACGGATTGTTTTCGGCGAATTACATGAATACAAAAGTACAGACAACTCGATGCAAGTTGTGAGGCCATGGTTTTTTCGCACGGAATCAAAATACTCAAAGAAATACGACGAAAGAGGTGTTTTAAAATTAAATGTGACCAACCGCCATGTTAGATTTTAGTTTCCATTATTCCGTTGGTGCGAAATCTGAATTAGCACATCTACTAACCTATCGTGTTCCTTTTCTACTAGATGGTATCTGGCCCTGAATGCGACCAGATGGGCGTAGTAAGCAGGCGCAGGAATACTGACTGATCTCGTACACCTAACGTAAGTGTGACAAAGCTGATACGTAAGGCACTGGAGTTCGTCACTCTCAAAGTGATTGTCATCCCACAAAACGTGGTAGTGCGACGGCCTTGACGTGCCCTGCAATTAACAAAAATCAATTATGATTGGGCGAATACGAGTTTTAGATTAATGAAAGACTGCAAAGTCGTTTTGTTTAAAATATGTAAATTTGAACAACTGGTGAATTTGAAAAATTAACGACAGAGCCAGGAATCGAACCTGGAATCTAGCGATGCTTTACCGGAGACTTACTCCACTAGACCACCTAGCCGCCCTGACTCTGTTGTCATCAATTTCTCTCATAACCAGT
The DNA here is from genome assembly GCF_021155785.1 of Neodiprion fabricii. Classification (NCBI taxonomy): domain Eukaryota; kingdom Metazoa; phylum Arthropoda; class Insecta; order Hymenoptera; family Diprionidae; genus Neodiprion; species Neodiprion fabricii. Next base: position 18,563,190 of record NC_060243.1, read on the forward strand.
GAGTTCAAATTTGTTTTCATGTGCCCGATTTGTATGAGTAAGAATTTCTTCTCTGCATGCACGATGTAAGGAGACTGTAGTGTGTAGATGTTTATGTTTACCCTTTTCAATCCTTTGCTTCCGATGAGAAGCCCGTAAGACGGCAATGCCGTCTAATAATACATTTATTAGACGGCATTGCCGTCTTACGGGCTTCTCATCGGAAGCAAAGGATTGAAAAGGGTAAACATAAACATCTACACACTACAGTCTCCTTACATCGTGCATGCAGAGAAGAAATTGTTGAAGATATAAATTTACCAGTTTTTCAAATTTATCAAATTTATATCTTCAACAATGAAAAGTCCTCGTGATTAATGATAATGCATATCCGCATTTCAATTATTAGACGGTCATTGACTGTCTTACGGACTTCGCATCAGAAGCGTAAGATTCCAAAATGTAAACACACTTACAGACATTCTTACAGTTGTGCTCAAGAGAAAGAACACTTTCTATTCACATTTACCTGTATGCCTTGGTGGCTGCATAAATAAAAGTCGAATTCAGTGGGATGCGTGATGCAAACATCGACAGTAGTCCCAGCAGGAATGTTTCCGCTCTTGCCGCTCTGTTCCTTTTTATCAGCACAAAACAGCCTCGTGTGGTGTCGTTTTTGCACGACGATAAAGGTGATGCCGGGTTTGTACTCACTCTCCAATTTAATACAAGCTTCTCTAATAGCCGTCAGTTCGTGCTGAAGTACATGCAAAAATTGCCCCTCTGACACTCCATCGCGGTACAATATTATCCTGTGAGGTTTGTAACCACCCGTACTTTTGTAAAACATAATAAGCAGCTCTCTGAAATTATTAAGGAAATCCAAAATTATTCGAGAAATAAATCATGTGCATAAACACTGGACTGTTTCAAATTTTAGTTTTTTGTTTTAGTTTTCAAGCCAGACAAATTATTTTATTTTCCAACATCAAACTCTAGGAAAAAGACAAAAGTTATTTAAGATGGCCTAAAAGTAATCTCCTGATGTTTTAATAGAGTAAAATGTGAAATTAGTTCGAATAGATAATTTTTGGTTGATGTTTTATGCTCACCTGACCATGGAGCTTAATTCCTGGATGATTTCCTGCCTGTGCTGCTGAACTCTCACCGTCGCTGCGTACCTTGAAGGATGAGCATCCATGCTTCCGACAACAGCAGCAATGCTTGGTTTCTTGTTATCGCCAGCTGGCGGATGAGTGACATCAGCACCGAGGAATATAACAGGCTCGTTAAATACCTTCGGTCTGATACTCGGAACTAAAATGCTGTTTATGCCGCCCAGTTTGACGTTTATCTTTAGGCACAGGTTAGACAGCGTCTGCGGCGACGTTTTGTTGACGTTCTTTGCCTGCACACACTGCGTCGCCATGCCCAGCAAAGTGTCGCCGACTCTCTTTACCTCCGCTGTAAGGAATAAGGAAAGTTAATACGTGATTCGTTAAGAAATTTACGAAATTGAACGACAATTTTCAACAAATAAGAAAATTTCTGCGACTTTTGCACAGTATTTTCGATGCTAGTTCTAAACGTAGCCACAAACAATCCTAGAATAATCATTCAATTATTTCCACTCGCAGATTAACTTTTTTTAAAGCAAAGTTGTTCAGCAACTCATTTATCTGAAATGCAGTTAAAAAAATAGAGTTTTGCTTTAAAAGTAATCAGAAAGTGATTGGACCTGTAAAAGCTATTCACAAATTGGTTCGAAGTTTCGAAATATTTTAATAATTTGATCAGTAAAGATTATGCGAATTCTCCATCTTCCTTATCCTGCTTCAGAAGTACTTACCGTGGAATGGTGGTTGTGACTGTAAATATTATTTTGGACATAAAATGAAGTTTAACTTGATGAAATTAATATTATTTTGCCAGTATATAATATAATAATAGACAATTCGCGGTTCCAACGTAACGATTCCACAAATTCAAATTATCCAAACTCGATTCGAATGATTCATGATTTCGAATTATTTGCATACCCCAAATAAGAAACTACGTAATATCAGTTCCAGGTATGAATTAATTAACTTAAAATATTAGATTGCGCCAATTGATCATTAATTCTGTCAATAAAAGATGACGAGGGAAATTTTAAGTTCAAAGTTGAAACAGGGTGATACCAAAGAAGAAAAATCCAAGCTGCCTCACCGTAGACGGGAGTTTTTCCCGGTAGAACAACGCAGACGAGCTGCAAAGCCTGGAATGTTGTCTTTAGGTATCTAAACATGGGTTCAACTTGGTCGGGTCCGTTGGCGTATTTGCAAAAGCAGGGTTGTCCAATGATCGGCATTCCCGCATCGTTGCTTATCTTCTGAAGCTGCGTCGTGAAAGTTCGCAAGGCGTCCTCGCGCACAGTTCTTTGCGGTGCGAAACAGGCTATAGCCCAAACTCGGATTTCGACTCCAGTGAAAAATTGCTTCCCTCTCATGTCCCACACACCTTGATTCGGCAGTGCCTGCTGTTTTGTCTATTGAAAATGAAAACAAAATAAATTTATAGAATTCTTAGTTCAAGAAATTACATGATTCCGGTAAAAATTTACTCAATTCTATATTAAGTTTGATTAAAATTGGTCCATATGTTTTTCAGTTATTTTCGGACAAAGGAATTTTCATTTTCGCAAATAACCCGGAAATGGTACGACCGATTTTGCTTAAAATCCAATCAGTTCTAAATAAAATGAAACTGAATCAATCAAAGAAATTCAATTTGAACAGGTTCACCCATTTTCGAGTTATTTAAGTGAAACACTTTTTTTGTCACGCTAGTATCGTTGAATATTTAATTTTACTGCTTTGCAATACATATGGACTGTAATCAACAAATGACAAATATTAAATCAGCTACTGGAAAAATAGAAGATTTATATCAGAGACTGTGTCCGAAATAGTCTTTAGTCTTCTGAATAAAATAAGCAACCGCAGAGTGAAATCGACTAAATCTACTAGGTTTTCAACAATTTTTAAACAAATCGAAATGTAGCATCGATATCCAATCTTGTGTTTACCAAACAGATCTTCGTAATTTAAGGATACAAAAATACTCGATGTACCATAACACGGCATTAAAGTTGATACAAAACATCGATTTCTGGGAGACCAGGCTACTTAGCAAAAAGACACTTGGTTTCCTTACCTGTCCACTGAGTGAACTAACACGCCCTCCGTACTGTAATTTTGGTGGCGGTAACACACGACCTCTGACTTCCATCATGTTGTTCGATATTGTAAGACCGAATTCTTGTACATAGGAGTCATTATTAAAGTCTGCACGTCTGACTAGGTTGTTTATCTCGCGTTCACGATCTGGTGCCGAGCGTGCTGTCGCTTTGATCATCGTTGACGTTTGCATGTCAGTTAATTTCTTTATACAACGTTGTCCCGCCACTATGTTGCATACCTGGAAATAATCACACAGATCGATCGATTCGTTGATTCATTTATGATTGTCAATCAACTTCAACAAGATATTGAAAAATTTTCACAATTTACCTCAAGCGGCAAGTAAGTGTGTTTGTGTTCTTGGCCGACCTGAAGACATGGAAGATGCGGATACCTTAGCTTCATTTTATATTTGTCTAAAAAGTATTTGGCAACTGTACATTCCACTGTTTGTCCGTTTTCTAATTGCAGAGGAAATCTGGAACATTGGAAAGTATAAAAATAAAATTATTTTTACTATTGGCTGTCCACAAACCAAGCAGCTAGTTTGGGAGGGTGAAAGGTCCGGCTGGGGTACATGAGGGAGGGGGGAGGTCTTAGTATATGATAAGTCGTTTTATAATTGATACATTCTAAGTCATTTTTCCGCACGCAATATTATCTCTTTTGCAGTCACAGGTTTCAACGACGTGCCTTTGTAATAGGTACACTTAAAACACAGCTTGATTATCACAAAAGAAAGCTGAGAACAATTCTTTACCTGTTAATAATGATTTGCATGCATGGTTAATCTTGTCATTTCTTCCTTGGGCTGTCTTAGAATAATAAAAATTATAAAAAAAAAAAAAAAAAAACGACTCCTTTAACAGTTTTTTAATGTAATGGAGCTGCCCAAAATACAGCTATGTAGTTTATAGACAGCCCCTTAGTTCAAAGGTATAGCTAAACAGCAGTTCATCAAAAACTTTCACAATCAATACTTAAAAACTGTCCTTGTACGTTTTGCCTTAAAAAAAACTATTTGCGAATCAAAAGATTATGAAAAGTTCGACTTTTAAGTGATATATGGTTGTGCAACTTGGTGTGTGGTATTTTTTACTCACGATTGCATTTGTGCAGGCTTTCTGGTGACGTTGCACACTCTGTATTTCCGTCTCATCGTCCCACAATGTGTTATTTCAATTTTAAGGCCCTTTATTTCTTTAGTAAACTTCACCCTCTGAGAGTCAGTGAGTGGTTTACGCTGATCGTTGATATCTCGTATATCAAGTACCTCACACATGAATTCTATTACGGGTTGCGCCTTGTAGAACGCCGTTGCAGAAACTGCAAAAGAAAAGGAGAATGGTATTGGAAAACTTACAAAATTCAGTGTAAAACTTTTGCAAAGTTAAAGCGAAGTGAATCAGTCGTATTCCAGTATACAAATGTGAAAAATTTGTTAAATTTGATTGACATCGGCTTTAATATTTATATTGCGAAGTAGATCAGCAATTTTAAAAACTTGAAGCGCGTCTTGAGCCTGACCGTCAATATTGAGCATCATTTTCCACTGCGAGGGCCTGACGGACTGATGAAAACCAAACCAAACTTCTCTGCCGCCGCCGAGCGGATGATAGTAGCCATCCGGACTGCTGAAAAATGACCTGCCGACGGGAGTGTAAGTCATGGATGGTAGGTGCCGCATTACAACGTCCAGAGCAAGAATAGCGTCGTAGGGAATTTGCCTGGTCCGTCCTTCCAGAGCCTCTTCCAACGCAAAGAGAGACACTTGAGCCACCCACTTTATAACTACTCGAAACACTCTGTCTTTGCCTTCACCAGGCAGAGTCACCTGCAATTTCAAGGAATTCTTCGTTATCCGCTGTATTTTAAATTAGGAGTGTGCAAATTATTTGGAATCTCGAATAATCCGATACCAATTGCTGAGTAATATTCGAATCGAATAATCTGAATAATTCGAGTCTTGGAATAATTTGGATATTACAAATGATTTGAGTCTAGAAATAGTTAGAATAATTTAAGTCTTCAAGTAATTTGAATAATTCGATTTTTAGGAGAATATTGGTCTGCTTAACCGATATTTAAATCGTAATCAGCCTATTCGTGCTATCGCGTTTAGATTGTCCAACAACCAAATAATTTGAATAATTCAAAGCATTACAGTTATTCAAACCATTAGTATTCAAACCATATGTATTTGAAAAATCCGAACTATTTGAACAAGTTGGAATTATTCGAATACTCGAATATTCGATTCGATTTTCGTGGGTATAATACTTTCTCCTATTTTGTTTCTTGATCATAAAAGAATAATTCTGATAAGCAGTCGGGACACTGTTTACAATTCGAGTAAACTAATCTCATCAAGTATTTATAAATAATAGTCAACACCAACGACTCTTAACAAAAAAAAAAACAAAAATCACTAATGAGCGTTGTTAGAAACTTCCATTTTGGATCTATATTCTCACCTCTGCCAGGTGAGAACAGATTTAAGTGTTTAATATAACACTTTGAAAGCTCTATCAAATATATACAACTATTTTTAAAATAATGCAAGTTTAATTATTGAATAAAAATAAAAATAAGTTGCAATACTATGTTGTAAATGACAGACGTTCAATCTAATTTCCTGACTTCTATCGATTTTTGAAATTTTTAATCACACTGTGTGCAATGTCGATGAATTATTTTACTTTCGACTAAAATAAAACTTTTGATATTTTCTCAAGCATTGCAGCTGAAAAATTACTCGATTTGTCAATCCAATTTCATATAAATGAAGCCAATTCTCTCGAAATTGTAGAATTTCCGTTGGGAATATTTTCCATTGTGTTTCTTTTTAATCGCAATCAATATCTCTAAATTTCATATTCAATTCGTTAAACAAATTTGGACTCACCTCAAGTTCTATCCTGTCATTGCCAATAGGCAAGGGGTCTCTAGTGTAAAGATTATTTCTACCATCGAAAACGGGTTTTAGAGTGCCGAATATCTTGCTGTAAGACTGAACCATAGTCTCAATGATTTCCCTGTTCACTTTTCTGGGGCATTTGTCTGGTTGTATGTTGATATCATAATGATGGACAAACCCTCTCGGCATCGTTATTTGAAAATGATTAGCTCTCAGGCTTATCGGCCTGCCCTCTCTTCCGATGTTCGGTCTTCTTGGGCATGAAAACACTGGAATGGTTTGTTGCTCATCAGAATCATCGTCTTTCTCTTCTGTTGATTCGCATTTCAATATTTAAACTACATTTAAATATACCGTTATTGTTCAATTTTTTTTTTTTTTTCAATTTATTTTACTTCTCATTTGTTTTTGTACTTACGTCTTCAAAATACTTATTCTCAAACTATTATTTTATTTCTACTATATTTTATCAGAGTTGCCCTTTTCAAGGGCCCGAGACAATATTTATTCTGAGATGTAACGGAACAACAAGATAAAATTCAGAAACCGTGCAGAATCTGTGTATACAAAAAAATTTTGTAGGAAATCTAACTCCAATTAATACCAAAATGACTGATATATTCAATTATTTATTTATCTGCTCTTCGTAAAAGTACAGAACTTTCTACGACTATCCTAACAATTTTGCACAGTTAGCACGATACTCTGATTCTATTTTACAAGGTTGATATTCCTAACATTAACTTAGACAATCAGTATTTAAAACCCTTAAAATGGGTAAAAACTCATAAAACTGTAAACGATAGTACAATAGAAGCAAAGTGACTCTATTTTGTGAGTGTAACTAATTTTATAAACTAATCTTAAAGTTGTGCAATAGTTATTTTCTTCGCGATGTACACAGGTTCACCCTAAACAATTTATCTTCATGAATATAAGAAAATCGAAGCTATAATAACGTTAATATACCGAAACATCGAATAAAAAATCACTATTTTGCAACTTAAGAATATCTTGAAAAGAAGGAAGTTACAAAATATGAGTAACTTGTCGTTGATTAAAGTTGACTGAATTCCAGGCAATCCTGAAGTTGCGAAATAACGCGTTTTCCGAAAAATACGTTAAACTGTTGCATCAATGTTACGAAATTCATAGTTACGAGTTTTTACATTTTAAGAAAAGTCTTGCTTTTGGCGGTGTTTTTTACACCGACATACTTACTGGGTAGGTCAGGCGGCTGAGGAGGTGTGTGTGTCTGTTGTACGGGAACCAAACCCAAGGAGCTCGAGGCTACGATGTTGCTCCCTGATGCCCCACCACTTCCTACAGAGGAGCTGGACGTTGGCCCAGGTGGCGGAGCTGCAAGTAACATTCGATCAGTGAAAAATGCAAGCTTTACACATTTTAGGGGGAAATGTTCTGCAAAATAAGTCTATTGCAGAATAACAATTGTTTTAAACAAAATAACGAACAGATTTGAAGAATAAGATCGTGTAAGTGTTGTGAAAAACCTTCTTCTGGTTAACAAATCCAAAGTGTCGATCAAAAAATAAATTCCAAGAAGTGAGATAGTTCTGGATTTTACTTTGCTGATGTGTTACTTAAACGACCACGGATTGTCCAAGTTTGAGAACGAATGACACAGCTGAGAATATCTTTATCAAGTCATCTATTACAACGAAGTGCAGCGAGTATTTTGGAAAATTATATTTTATAACAACTCACGATGAAAATAATGTAGGTAACGAAGGGAAAAAACTTTCTTGAATATTGCCCAATCATTTACAACATTGATAAAAATTAAAAACAAGACGGAAGAAAGAGCAAAATTGCAAAGAGAATGTCAGAAAGCCTAAAATTTTACTCTCAATTTGGTCAAAGAATAATTGAAGAATAGAAGAAGTAGAAAAAGAATATTGAGAGAAATATGTGTTGCCGCAATATATTTTATAATTATTGTTTAATAAAGTTTTATTAAAGTTTAATAAAAAGTAAATTGAAAATATCCTTAAATTAAATTCATGAATTCAGGGCTTGCAGCGACTGAAATTCCGAAATATAGTTGTATTAGTGCTATCAACCATAAAAAATACTTGCTAAAATAGTGGCATTTTGAACCAATCTTGAGCTCATTTCTTAACGATTAACAAATATTGGGGTGACAAAAATGCATTATAGGACAGTTCCATCACATATCCTCCGGTAAAATCAGGACAAAAAATTCAAACAACTTGTAAAAAATCGATATGATACTTTGGCAAAGTTGAAGGACTCCATATTGTCATTTTACTCTAAAAAACTTGGTGTAAAAATGTGAGTATTTTTACCTTCATTCAGCAAATTTGGAGTTAAGAAAGATCGATCCCAAATTGCCGGAGTTACTCAATGTAATATAGAACACTGCGAAAAAATTCAACCACGATTTTCGGAAATTGCATCATTTTTTCGCAAATGCGCCTCTAAAAGTACCAACTTTTCACACAAGTTTCGTTAGCGAGCAAATTCTTTGAAAGGAGATATGAATTTTTCAATATTACGAATTTTCGATGTGTTCGGGTAGCTTATATTTTCTACAATATGCAAATTATTTTCTCTATGTCGCTACATTGTTTCTTTCATTGCTAATAGGTGTGAAAAATAGTGGAAAAATAGAGTGATTAGTTGCACACTGGAAACCCTGTGAACTTCTCAACTCTGCGTACGTATATTTATGTAAGCTCTAATTTGATGTTGAGATTTGGTGATAAATTGAGCCAGATTCATATCGAAGAAGAGAATGACTGTATTGTAAGACATAAATGAGCAACAACCTATAGTCTCTGATAAAAATATGTCGATACTAATATTGTGTGTACGAGATAAATTAGTTATTAGAATCATAATTAATTAGAATTTAAAGTATGTAAATACATGAATAGCTGTAAATTAACACAGAGTGAAATTCTAGGACTAAATTTAGTAAAAATTGATATTGGAGTCTGTGATGTTATTTCTTGGGAATCTACTTTGGTGATACAATAAAACTGTATTCAATTTTCTTATTCTCATTGATTGTTGAACCAAAAAGAAGAATTAGTCATAACGCTTAAAGCTTAGAGTCGAACTTTGAGAAGAATGAGATAGAGGGTTCAAAGAACTAAAAAAATGATTTGATGTTGTTTTCAAATAACTAAATCAAATGTCAATTGCTGAAATGTGATTTTCCGACAATCTTTCTGCTTCAAACTAAATTTGTGTTATTAGAACCAATTGATTATTTCACGCCAATTGTTAGTTAAATAAATCTCGAAAAGATTCGATGCGATTGTCGAACAGCTCAAATTCTTTTTAAACAGCTTGAATACATGTTATTAAAATAGCAACAGATGTTGCAACCTCGAACAGAATGACATTTGGTTACAACCTAGCAATTATTATTCTATACCACTATATTCGAAGGAATAGAAAATCTGAGAATGATTAAACCAAAATAGCCCTTTAGTTATTTCGTATCGATCAGTAAGCAAACGTACAATATGAACAGAATTCCAATTACACGACAATGAGGTATGCATTGGTGAGAAACACCATTTGTCTTTTTGTCAAAAGCATTTGAATACAAGTTCTCTGAAATCATCTCTGATAATATTGATTATGTACAATGCTTTTGATCGTGAGGTTATCGGATTTCATGTTTCTGAGTTATTTGCATGCCCTTTCTCACAGCTATTATTGGATCGAGGTGGACTCATAGATATAATGAATTGGCTTCGCTGTTTTTGATAGTCCGTCAGTCAATGCGGTAACCACGCAATTGATTCATTCAAATTTATACTGCTTGAACTTCATTGATACACCAAAGGAGCTGGACAATAAAATTGCTAGAATTTCGATAGAGGAAATTATTGATTTACCGTATTTCATTACGCGTGGAAGGAGATGAAAGGAAGGAAAACAAAACAATTGAGCCCCGCCATTTGTGTTCAAGATTTGTGTATGTGTGTGTGTCTGTATTTGTTATTAACTTGTGTCTATCACATATAATATTTATGTAACTCAACAGCTTTTATAAGGTAGTAATAATAACTGCATGGATAATCAACATGGTTATCAGGTCTTTTATTACTGAAAAGTATTGTAGTACAGGGTTAAAACGTACAAGTTTGAAGTTAGCAAGGTTAACGTAACGAAACATAAAACGAAAAAGCTCCATCCTGGAGTTTCAGAATATTACTTCACAGCCGTTGAATTTTCAAAACATCAGTTTCATCGCAGTTTTTATGAAATCGCACAAGTATATTCATAGAATTTATACCATTCCTTTATTTCTGCATCAATTAAAAATGTATGATATGTCGTCTTTTATATTTGGAGATATATATGTCACGTCAAAATCGACCAGAGCACCCCTTAAATTTTCGTCCAGTCGCTTGGAAAATAAAGCGGAACCGTTCCCCGCTGACCGAGAGGATTTGCAGATTAAGCATAACTGTTCTATAAGTGTTTCCCTTGGTTTGACCGTAACGCAGCTAGGCAAACGTTAAACAAGCGACGATCGAACGAAGAAACAAGCAGCTAGGTAGCCTATGGAGAGGTATTCGCCCGCGTGTCGAAACATAGAAGAGTTAGAACCTCGGGTTCATTCGAGGTCACGCGAAACAGCGTGTAATATGCGACAGGGAATTATCGATGCCGAGTGTCTGAAAACCGTCGAAATGAAATGAAGCCGTAAATCATTCTCAGCTACGTCGAGCCGAAGAAACGCCAGGAGCTGTGAACAAAGAGGCTCGAGGTGAATCGACTAGTTACGAAGAACCGTACATATTCTCCAATCACTTGATGAGTCGTCGTCCAGTTTCACGGACGCCGTTCGCTCTCTAGGAAGTTTGGATACTCAGTGATATTAATCCTGGCGATTTTTTCCGCTATCTCTCTCTCTCTCCCTATTTTAATTATCCTTGATATTGTACGCGCCTATTCAGTTTTTAATAAGCTGTGACCTATTTTCGTTAGTTAGAAGACGTGGGCAGAGGGGGGGGGGCGAGTACGTGCGTACGAACGACGAACGGACGGACGAGCGTGCGTGCATGCGTGCGTGCCTGCCTCTAACGCTGCGTGCCCTGTAAGCGTGTGTAACAAACGAATAGCGTAGTTTCTTTTTGTTATTGTTTCTGTTCTGCCTTAGTTTTACTCTCTGTTGGTTCTATTGTTTCTCATTTTCAGTTTCTCTGTTTCTTTTTTGCTCCCTTTCACAGTCTTCCGTTTTCGTCTTGCTCTCTTTTCACTAACGTTAAATGTAAATATACTCACGCTGGCCTACAGGATACATTTTTGGACGATGATATTCGGGTACGCGAAATGACGATTATCACTAATAAATTAAGTATAAAAAAAAGTTGTTTTTTGGTTTTTCACAACACAAAACCCACTTGGCCACACGACACTACTTCCCCCAGCCCAACACCACACTGCTCGGAGGCCAGGCGAGCCAGATAGTCCCTACCTTACTTTAGCAATGGCTGACACCAGCAAGCACCTTATTGGTCACTATTATATCAATTGTCTAGTGCCGCCAGGCTGTAAACCTGACGGATACAAAATACGAATATTGCTGCAACCTCTTGCCGCTTAATATGCACCAAGATATATACATGAAAAGTTATTTCAACTAATGCAAAATTTATTATTGTAATTCACATTTCAACAGTGTGTTAACTTCTCAGTCAATGAATAACTAAACGAACTTTTGGTCAGTCATTTCAACGATTATTATGTACAGTTTCTTTCAAGATGTATTAAATACGCGTTTTTTGTTCTTTTTTTTTCAATTTTTGTACGTAAAGTAATGGTAAAACAGAATTTGAACTGAAAAAACAATAAGGAAACAAACAATGAACATAGAGCTTGAATGGTACAGTAATGATTTTAATAAGAAAAAGTAAACTATCGGTAACTGTGTATATGAACACACATTGGGTTCAGCTTATCATGGAAAGTGGTTATTTTTCGCACTTGACATTGGCAGCTCTGACTATGGTGGTTGCGTGGAAAATACTGTTGGAATTACTGAACATAAGGCACTTTCCTTTTACGTCAATTTTCTGACTCAACACGACACAAAGTGATTTCATTGTCCTATTTCGTTGGATCTGACCAATGAAATCACTTGGTGTCAATTTGTGTCAAAAAATTGATGTAAAAGTAAAGCGCACCAAAGTGGTGAGGGTAGCGTAGAGAGAGATAGCTCAAAGGTCTAGTGACCATCTGTTTTTTTCTATTAGCTACTGCGCATGGTTGCACTGTCGAATCAAAAATGTTATCCACTGTGATATTCGCTGAACGACAAGGTGATCGAGTCGTGTTACTTTTTTGATGGCTGTACATGGAGCGAGCGAGAGAGGTCACCTTTCTTGCTTCACTCTCGGTGCGCCGAAGGCTTTTACTTCAGCTAGGATACCGATGCGCATTCCAGTTATATATATTTCAGTGGTTGCAAAGAGAATTCCAGCGTTACCAACGTAATACAATTGATAAGAACGTAATACTAGATGGCAGCAGCTGTCAGTTAGAGCTGTGAAAAATTCGCCGTTAACAAGAAGCTACGGTAGGGGTGGGCAACTTCTCGCCGTTCCCGCTGCGCCAAATTTGAGTGGTCGATTAAGCTTTTTACTCGAGTCAAGAGAAGATCGTCTGTTTTTTTTGTTTGATTGCCAGTGAAAAAGTACGGTTTATTGTTCTGCAAAGTTTGAAATTCGTTACTACAAGAATTATTCGACGCAGGACTTTATATTTTTCTGTTTGCGTCGAATACTCGAGGATTCTGTTGATCCTTAGGACTGGACCGATCACGATCTAGGCTACGGTTACCAAGGGAATAAGAATTGTTGGTAATGTCAGTAATCTGAATTACAGCTGTAAAGCAAATTTTAAGCAATATGTCAAATCATTTACTCTACTTGAACTTCTAAACCAACAACGAAAACAGGATTCTAACCGCAATTTTTCTTTAGAAAAAAGTGCCTTTAAAATTGTCAAGAAAATCTTACAATTTAAACTAGGATTGAGGGATTCATTGGAAAATTATAATTTTTGCCATGCAACACGTAGTTGAGTTCAATCTATGACACATCGCATGTACGAATGGATGAATTTGAAAGTTTGAAAATGAAACAAGATTTCTTGAATAAAGTTCTAAAGCCTGGCGAATTGTCAGGAGTATCAAACAGTGTGAAAAATATACATGTAGGCCATTTTATACATTTCGTACATACTAAATGTAATAAATGTAAAGAGTAAAAGACATTTTGTTCGAATATGTTTGCAGAACTGTTTTTCCTACATTCCTGACCATAACGAATTAAAATTTACCGCGAATTCTTATAGACGGTGCCACGAACATGGTGGCTTTGCAGTCGATACTCGAAAGATTGAAGTAGTCGTATATAGTACGATAAGGTACGAGTCGGAAAGTCGTCTGCGAGTAGGGGTTCGAGACTGTTGTTTTTCGTTTGGTTAACGAATATAAGAACGACTCATAATCAAGCAACATGTCGATCCCGCTGAGCGGTACGGTGAAGCGATCGGCCGGTGTCTACAGTGCGTTGAGCAAACAGTTGAGGGGGGTAAATTTGAAGCCTGTAAAGAAGATCTCCATCTCGTTTGACCCTTTCGGCAGCAAAACCGGACCGACGAGGTTAGTTGTCGACGATATTTAAGATCTGGATGGCATAGCCTGACGCGCATGTGTAATGTGCTTGGCACGTGACCAGCGACGCGACGTCAGTACGTGACGTTTAATTGACGCCGCCATCTTGAAACGCATGCGCATTGACATCATCACTGTAGCAGACGACGGTATACCGATTTACGTTAACGAAACAATTCTAAACCCGACACAGATACGCTGCGTATAAAAAAAAAAAAGAGGGGGAAGGCGGCGTTATTTTAACACCGGTATTGCAATACAGGCAGTGATCGAAGTGTTTAAGTATTTTCTCTAATCCGATGAACGGTAGTACGTAGACGTCCGGAGTTGATTGGTGTAACTCGACTAGTTTCAATTTCTGAAAATTAACCACGGAAATCGAAATTTCACGAAATATACCTTCAGGTATTACGATTTCCGACTAATTTTCACCGCACGTATCTAACACCTATTTTCACTCGCTGAAAACGAATCTTATTTATTTTTTTCATCCCGTTTCTTACACCGCCCCATCAATTTCTAGTGCAGACAATTAAATCCGGACTTGGTTGTAAACTATTTTCAAATTTCGAATCCTTTATTTTGGAACAAAATATTGCAGTGACGTCACTGTGTTCGTACTTGAAAATCGAACGTCCGTATCGTTTCAATATTTCGGTGTTCACACAGGAATTGAAGTATTACAAGTAAAGTTGTAGAACATATAATCAGTAGCTATCAATTTTGATACTGAATGAACATGTTTCTTTTTAGAGATTACTCAATTATGAGAGTATAATTTGTGCTGAGCATGATAGGGTTTAGAAACTGTAGTTTTGGGCAGAGTTTCGATCGAGGTGTTTGGAAATTTTTCGTTGCTGCATCAATTGTGATAAACACTAGAAATCGAACAGAAAATTTTTTTCGAGTCAGATTCAAAAATAGAATAAATACGAACAAATGGTTCCTCAGTTCTACAGAAACATTGTTATACTTCTCTTCGAGTCCTCCACATTATTTTAATCCATGTTAACTTATATCGTTTTGTCAATTTTCTTTATTTTTCTTTATGTACTTTTAGTTTCTGTTCAAATCATATATATAAATACTTTACTCTTGTTTATACTTTATTACATATGCACCTTTATGGTCTGTATTTACATATCGATTAAATGTTTATCTACACCTCTGTATTATAAAGAAACATGTGAATCAACAAAGAAATAAATTATTTTAGAAAGCTTAATTACCGCTTGATATTTTTTGATTAGCAAAACACATCTGGCATTTCTGATAACTCAATCGTTACTAAATTTTTGGTAAGTAAATTACTTGAATAAAAAATCAATTCCAAGGGTTAGAATTGGTCAAAAGAAAATAAAAACTTTGTGATGATGATCATGATGAAAATTGTTTAGCATCAGATACGACAATTTTTTGCATCAAAATATTCTCATCCCCGTGAAAGGTGATCAGAGTTTCAGATTTGCAGAAAGAAAATTAGATTTTCTTTGAAGAGTAAAAGAGAAAATTAAATAATTTTTCAACTCACCGCTGCATTGACCGCATCCGTAAGCCTTTCCTAGCATCGAGACTGCGGTTGTAATCCGTAGGGTGCTTAAGTCCGGCACCTGTATCGGTAGCTGCTGTTCCATTTGTGCCATTTTGTCTGTAACAAAATTTGAGAAAATGAGCATTTTATATTATTTTTATTACATACAACAATCACGCATACATACAAATCGCTTTTCTATACATCTTTCAATCTTTTCTTCGAAATGTTTATCGGAGATGAAATGCAAATTGTAAAGTTTATACCTCTTTTTTGTTTCATACAGATCGTTAATGTATTACCTGACTGGGCCAAAAATCGCAAACACTAATCCAAACTGTCGTGTGAAAGCTCAAGTACTATGCGATCGCTCTGAACCGTCTGTCACCTTCAATCTGAGTGAGTAGCGTGTCTTGTTTATTAATTTTTATTCCAGAAAAGATAGAGAAGATGAAATAATGATTCTGAAATTTGCCCGATCCTCAAACTATCACCTTCGATGATTATCAATTTTTCATTCTTGGTTACAGACAGCGGAGAAAACATCATTTTCAAAACTTCGAATCTGACGGTTTTGGAGCTCCTGCAGCTCTTCAACAAATACATAAGCAGTCAGGCGCCAGTCGAAGAACCGGTCGTTGAATTGAAAACTAAATCAGAAAAGAAGCGGCGATAGATAACCCTATCATTATAATAATTGCCGTCTGTATCTGATCCGATTCTTTCTCTTCTTGTTCATACATAGGACGTAATTATTAGACGTAAATAGAAAGTTAGAAAATATTATAATATTACAAAGTAAACGTGTGGACAAGAAAAAACAAACAAACTAAAAACAGAACAGAAAATATTCATTTGTAAGTAAAAAAAAATCCCTATTTCGTTTTCCACACGATCCGATATTTTTCTTCTTCTTCATCTACTTGTTTCTTCAAGTTTTCCAAATTTACGCTGTCAAGTCCAGGAGTGGTGTAAATTACAGTTTGAATCGTTTCGAGTGTTCTCGAATTTTCAATTTTCAATTTTTGTACCACCCAAAGTGAAACAAACGCTGGTGAAAATGGCCGGACGTTCAGGGAGTAACAACAAAGACTACAACATGAAACTTATCGACACGTTGTACAATCAGGTGCCTGCATTTACAGATGTTTTTGACGAGGAAACTTGGTACATATTTGTCGCATGTTTTGTTACCGGTACCTTGGTACTAGCCTTTATTTTGTCCAGATTCATTACTCTGAAACCGGTCGAATAAGTTTGCCTTCATCGTAACTGGCTTTTCACTAATTTTTAACGCTTAAGAAGTGACTTGATTGATGAAAATAATACTATACACCAAAATTTTTATTCGTGTCGTCAGGCTGGTAATTGAAAAAATTATACTTCAATTCCCGAAATTTCACAGATTTTCCAGAACTTTCAATCAATTTTGAACCACCTAATCCTATAAAATCCTATAAAAACAGCCATGGCGATATTTGTGGGAAATTTCAAAAATTTTAATCGTCTTCCTCCAGTTTACGAAATGATTAAGTTCTAATTTCTTCATGTCTCAAACAATGTTGC
This sequence comes from Neodiprion fabricii, assembly GCF_021155785.1. Taxonomy (NCBI): domain Eukaryota; kingdom Metazoa; phylum Arthropoda; class Insecta; order Hymenoptera; family Diprionidae; genus Neodiprion; species Neodiprion fabricii. The sequence goes on from NC_060243.1 coordinate 18,580,088, forward strand.
ATCCTCTACAAGTTTTCCGACGATTTAATTACCATTATTCATTGTTGTCATTCTGACTCAAATCAATTGTTTTTCGATATTTTTCGATTTTATTTTTTGCTTTACGATGAAATGAAATAACACTGAATTCCACAAATTGATGCTATGAAAAAGTTTTGCCACGTAATTGTTTATCTATGAGAAATGATTTCGAATAAAATAAAAGGTATTGAAAACTTGTACTTATTTTCGAAAAAATAAGGCTTTGCAGTCTCATAAAAAATAAAACAATCGAAGTCACTTTGACTAACTTTAGTGAAAAGAGTGTCATTTCGACATGCATATATTTATATTATTTATACCTCTTGTGATTGGTAACTCTGTTTATATTTGAGTTACACCGTGATTCTCAAACATTATTCTAGTCCTAAATTTAAAAAATAAAATAACACACTACATGATTTATTGGTCCGTACTAAGGTACCGGCGTGAATTGACAGAGCGTATATTCAATTTCGTCTTTACAATGCGGCAGAAATTTTTCACCTTCAAACACAAGAATTTCTACTCGCTAAACGACAAGTTTCATCCCTTTTCGTCGTTTTAAATGAGTAAGTGATTTAATGACAAACGCATTTCTCTGCAGTAACAACAATACATCAATTTTTCAATTTTCTCGTCCCGATTACCTGTTTATCATTGTGATAAACTAATCGACATAAAATACCCTTATATTGTGTGGATTCTGTTGTTTTTATTGAATAAATGTTAACTACTATCAATGGATTCGAACAGGTTCATTTATTTCGGTAAATATATAATCGTCATATCTTCCCCTTATCCTCTCCATAATATATCGAGTGCTGTATTTGAATTTAGAATTTTTTATAACCATGTTCACTGATTTTATAAATTTACAACAAATACCACATTATCCAGGTTCCAGAAATTTAGAAAGTAGAAGTGTTTTCGAATCGAATTCGCCCAAGCTTTGCCAAGATGTATTTTATCGTTTTATCACGTGTCAAAGAAAATGTTAAGCATTTTGTCGCTCGTGCATGAATTCAGAAAAATATTTCCGACAATCCATAGCACAAAACGCTGACAAACATTTAAAAGCTGTAAAAAAAATTTGCACATGATGATTTTTTCAACATCGAACAAATGTTATACAAAAATATTGCAGTCAGGTTTATCATACTATTTTCCTACTATCAAAATTGTTGCGTAGAACATTTTTAGACGACATATTTTTTTAAATCAAAATGGCCGGTAAGGAATTTTCAACACTACAAAATGTCTGCAGTGAAGGAATTTTACTAGCCTTGAAGCAGACCGAAATTGCAAAAATTGCGCATTTCACTCACGGTATATTTGCAGTGGACAGAACCATGATCACTGTGTGACGGATATAAGACTGGTATAACTGGTAAGTCTTCGCAGAGAAATGATTTGAAGTAGCTCAATTTTCGTTTGGAACAAACAGCGACTTATAAAACTAACCGCATCTTCGTGACGGTAAAAAACATCGCGACTGTCGTTCTCTTTTGGTAAGTGCTATTTTTCACATTACGAATGCAGTATACTATAAACTCTAAAACTTGAAATAAAACACTAAACAGCAACTCAGCTACATTTTATCGTGAGCACTGCACATATTATAACAGAAGTTCCAAAGAGGTGATGATGGAAGTTTTATTTATGAAAAGAAGAAAACAATAAATAAATAAAAAATTCCGCAGTCCGTTATCGTACGTCAGAATATACCGTATAATCTGTGTGGTGAACCACGGCAGATTTCCGTGCTCGGTGAATTCCGGTTAAATAACTTTTATCGCGTCGATGTACTGCGCGCATATATTATTAAATAAAATCTCGTCGACAATTCGCGTTCTCATTTTTTGCTTTATAGATTATTATTTAGGTATTTATATGGTAAATACACATATGTTTATTAAATTGTTCCGCGTCGATGCGGATGAACATGAAGATGATAGTCTCACAATTATGCAGGTACGCTGTTGATGCTGAAGATGAAGCAGGGTTCGTACGCACAGGGAAAACCCGGAAAACCGGGAAAACTCGGGGAGTTTCTTACAGCAGGGAAAAGTCAGGGAATTTCGAAAATAAGACTGGAATTTTAAGTTTCTTGAGGAAATAAACTCGTTCTTTTATACGTACATTACTTGCTATTAAACTTCCTTTCGTTTTTTTATCTTACTGAAAATTGCTGGCTGTTGTTTGTAAATTAGTAGTCGGACAGTAAATTAATTACTAGATAATATTGAAGGTATTAGTATTAATATGCGAAAAAAATTGTCATTAATCAGCGGAATATTTCTTGGAAGGTTACTGAAAAAAATCCTATTTTCAAGCTGGAACACCTGGAAAAGTCAGGGAATTTCGGGTTTCAAAAAACGTGCGAACCCTGTGAAGAGAACCTCGGAGATGTGGATGAGCAGTGTGTAAAGATGAGGATGAATCTTCCATGATATGCCGATACAGAGACACTGATGATGATGAAGAGGATGATGTAAATCTCGGAAATGTCGCGTTGCTCAAGTTATGAAGTGATCTGTGAATCTGTGCATACACCACTGTTGATAAAAATACATCGTTTTCAGTAATTTTCCATTATCCTTCAAGGTGTAATAATAGACCGGAAACCGTACGTTGTATAATTTGTCCGTACCTTAGCACGATGTTAAAATTGATAGTGCTTTGCGCAATATCTTGCGACTAAAGTAAGTAGAAAATATTTTATCGTATTTAACCTACGTTACAGTTGCACCGATCAAAATGGTGATTGAAACACGTCAACATAACTGCCATTCATACGTTTCGAATCCTAATTCGGCTGTATCATAATTTGAAGTGTTCACCAAGTACCAAGCAATATTTTAGACCAATCTGACTGGCGGCAAGAATATTTTAACTATCATTCCACTTTCGATGCGGGCACAAGAACGAAAAAAATGGAGAATTCAGTAATTGAGATTGAATCCTAGGTTAAGTACAGTTGTTAAAAAAAGTTTCTAATTTACCTAGTGTTGAATATTGAAAGGTCTTATTCGGCTCCAGAATCGTGTACCATATAAATATAAGTATAACAATTAATACTTGAGCAATTCTGATGTCAATGAGAAGCTCCGCCCATAGAAAGAGGGAGGGGGGGGGGGCGAGCCGTAAAGGTGATTGGAAAATTTTTGTAAGCATACCATCTTCCGGTGATTTAAAAAAATGAAACGAGAGAGCAATCGAAAAAATTTTCGTAATAATAATTACGTTACACATTCTTTGGTGTTATCTGTATTTATTTTAATTCATTTCCTCTCCGCAGTATTGGTGCAAATTTATTAATAACAAAAAATTGTCTTCTCATGGGGACATATATGAATGAAATGTACTAAAATAAACGCTGGTTTATTCTAGGCGAAGAGTCGCTCCTTGGTGGCGTAAATTATAGCACCATATATATATAATATTTAAAAAACGTACACATAAGATATCGATACTAGTTCGTTCAGTACGAATTTATTTATTTATAACACAGAAATATCTCAAAAGATTGCATATTACAATAATTTTATTTATATCGAATCGATACTGAACGAACTAGTATCGATATCTTATGTGTACATTTTTTAAATATTATGTTTTGATTGATTATGATTGATTTTGTTGTGATTAAAAACGTTCAACAGCATCTAAATCGAATTATTGTTTCAAAATAATAGGATGGTAGAACTGAACTCTCATCAAATCTAGTATGGAGGACCTTATTATTTCATCTGTATATTGAATACCAATATACAATAGCTTCGGAAAGTTAAGTAAAAAATGGACTCATAAACTAGATTTAAAAGATCAAAATTTCTCCAATGATGAAAAAAAATTGATAATTAAATTTAAGTTCATGCTTACAGCCACGTCTTCCTCTTAACGGGCATAGGTGGAACTTCGCGTAGATTTTTTTTCATCATTTGGAAACGTTTTGGAGGGCGGCGCGATCAATTTTTTTTTTTTTGACCCATACTAAGGGCCACCCTAATATACATATATATTAACGTACTTGTACGGTGATTTACGTTTTCGCAGTATTGTTCAGGTAATTGAAGAGATTTACGTCACGTCTGCACCGCGATATCATTCGTACGTTAAAAAAATTACCTCTCAATCGTTCAGTACGATCGATAACATATCTTGTTTACGAAATAAAGTATATGTTGATATCCACGTAATATACATAATATATAATGTAACGGGAAATTACGCACCCTTTCAATTATCATTATCCAAACCCTCATCCATCGTGTTCTAAAATGTTAATGGAACAACTTATCACGGTTGCAACAATTTTGATACTGCAGTTGCTGATCATTAACAAGGTAATTGAATGACAGTGAAAAACATTGACTTCTCATGGTGTTATCATCCAACTAACAATTGAGGATTTCATGATTTTAAATTTGATGTCAAATCTTTGTTACAGTGCAAATGCGAGTTTGCTTCGAATGTCTTTATCGGAACTATTCCTTTTCTTTTCCACGAAAACGATCATAATCTGTTGGTCTGATCTACACTATACGTCTATACTATCTTTCAAGCAGTGAGCGTAGCGTTGAACCGTTTCATAAAATCTATCGACACTCGCGTGACTATCATGCCACAATTTTGCATGGTGTGCAAAAATAACCTACGTAAGTGATGTCAAGGAACTTTAGTGAATTATAGTAACACTAAGATACCAGATTTACCTTGAACTCTTCGGTAGCGTTTTCCGTATCGAGGTCTTGAGCACGTATAATTAGTGTTTACTAGTTACTGCAGGCATCTCATTTTACACGCTATCGGTGACTGAATCATCCTCAGAGTGAGACGCAAACATTGAACATATAACTTTACGAGAAATGGCATATGTATTTTGAAACGAAGACTAATAAATACGTCATTGCATTGGTTAGAGAATATTAATCACACTTTATATGTATTACATACCGGTATCAGCAATGAAATCATTTTCTTCAGTATATGACATTGCTGCACTGTCATAGTAATATTTATATAAAATATACTGTTAAGATTTAAACATCACGCAAAATGAACATCATTTCATTTAACTTCATATTATGTACTCCAATAATTATTTACCCCTCCCACTTCAACAAACTTTCTAATTTCACTTCTTACACTAGCGAGGTTCGGCACATGACTAGAGGATGCCGATATTTCGCTATTAAAGGTTACACGTCATTGTTTCTAAAAGTCTAAATCGAGAATTTTGAATAAACGGATTTCACCTTAAATCCTGAATCGACTTTCCGGTCCAATAACAAATGCTTCCCAAACCTTTCCGAGTCACTAACTCAATTATTTGAGATTGCAACCCCGAAAATTCGTGTCAACTACATCGCCGCCAAAAACAGTTTGACAGCGGAAAATTCGGGATGGACAGCATTCACGAACAACCGTTAGGGTTCGCGCATGCGCAGTTGACTTTCAATTTTCCAAAATATTGTCGGTATATAACTATATATATACGGTACAAGGGTAATTTTCCCAGAATAGTCAAATAACGGAAAATTCATCTAACGGTAAATATGATTGTTTATCGGAGTTCAAGGCATGTGTAACACTAATTATCTTTTTCGGGTCAAATACTACGTTAAAATTGACATGAATGTTTATTTTCAGAACTGCCTATATAAGAGAACTGTGAAGTATGCCTCAATTTTCTACAAACATTTGCATTATGTATGTGATCAGCTTATCTAGATGACACATTTGATATCGTAGTCCAACATCTGCACAATCTACTTATCTGCGCAAGATATTGTACATACATTCGATTGATTGCGAACAGATAGAGAGACGTTAAATCGACTGTGATATTTGTCACGATATTCGAATTCAACTGTTTACATGAAATTACAAACGTTGTTTGTCACGCATACTTTTTCAATCATTCTATAAACTGTAATAATAGTTTTCTTAGGGAGAAATAAATCAAACAATGATAATGATAACAAATAGTATTGACCCCGCAAATAAAATATACCGCGAGCATTTCTACACCAACTCAACCACTTTTTTTTTCTATACTCTCGGATCTGTTTCATAATTGGTTATATGCGGTAGTACTACTCAAAGGTAGCCCTGTGAATTTTTTCATGGATATATCATGGAAAGTTGAAGTGTGACAAAAAAAATGTTAATATAAAAAAGCTGTGTTTTTCCATGAACTATTTCATGCAATATACATCATACTTTTGATGGTATCTAAAAGGCTATTTTAGCGAAAACAACGGAAATATTTTTTTTCTTTCAATGCGAAACCTTTGATTTCGCTATAAATTTTACAGGGTATTTGGCAGTGTATTGGAAACGTAGAATAACTGGGATCGTGGAACTCGCTATTCTTCTCGAGTAGAATAAATATTTTACCGAGAAAGGTAAATTAAGGAGGGAAATCAGTTTAGACCGATCGAAAAATCGTCTTTTTTTTATTGCATGAACCGTTAGTATAACTATTCAAGAATATGTGGTCAAAATTTCAAAGCAAAATTCCCATTAGTTCGAATGCAATGAGCACTTAAGTGACCGCCCTTCGGTTCTGTGAAGAAGCGCAGGGTAAATATAACGGAGCGGTCGCCCAGGCCCTTCTTTTCCAACTACCTGCCTCAATACCGCTGTGCTATTGAATAATAGAATGACGCGTATGAGCAAGAAGAGGGATTGCTATATGGTGCTGGAATAGCTGATTAACCGGTGAGCATTTTTTATAATTAATTACTGACTTGAATTTCTCGTTTTCGCTACATTTTATTTCAAACGCGTTTTTCTCGAAACGACTTTTTTTCGACTAGCGTACATTCTAGCTAAAAAAGTTATTGATCAATCGTTCTGAAATTTGGTGTAGATATTCTTTATTCAATTCCACGTAACATGAACCAAATTCGGGGATTATATTGTTATTAAAAATATATGTTTTTATGCAAGAAAGATGAAAAAATGTAGTATAAAAACATGACATTGTGTTCAAACACCTCAAAAACATGAAATTTTCAATTTGTTTGATCAAAATTAGGTTCATATTCTTAGAAAATATGTTTTTAATGAAAAAAAAAAATCCTGATGATTACAGATAAAAATTGCGACGTCAGGGATGTACGCCAGCCAAATGCTCGGATGGCAATCGCCCGTGGACTGCACGCGGTAACTCCACTATTTCCGGCGGAAATCGTTTGAAAAAATTTTAAAGTGTACTTGAAAATATAAATAAAATATCCTCCAAGTTTAAACAATTTGTGATTATTCCTTGCTGGTTAAAAAAAATCATGAAAAACAGCAAAATTTCGACCTCATAAACCGGTTTCCCCCCTTAAGGTACATTTGACTTCTTCTTTTCCATGAACTATTTAGCACTAAAACTACCGAGGTAAAATGTAATGTGAAATAGAAATCTTTAAATGAAATTGTCTCACATGTACCTTAATTCACCTTTCTCGGGTCAAATATTTTTTCTACTCGGCAAAAATGTCGAGCTCCACGATGCCAATTGTTTTATACGTTGCCAATACACTGCCAAATACCCTGTCAAATTTATGGCGAAATCAAAGGCGTCGCATTAGAAGAAAAGAAAATTATGTAATTTTTTTAGCTGAGAATTGCCTTTTTGAAAATAGCCATCAAAAATATAACATATACTTCAATTTTCCGTGATATACGGGTTTAAAAAAAAAAAAAACATTTCCGAAACTAGTAATTTAAAAAATCTGAAAAAATTTACAGGGAGTACCTTTAAGTAGTACTACTATATAATCAATTATGAAACAGACCGGAGAGGATAAAAAAAATGGCCGAGTTGGCGGAGAACGCCTCATACGTGCTGTATGCATGTGAACTGCTGCATAGATCTGCCCACATGTGAAAAAATTTATCTGCACGTACAATTACGTACATACATCGCTATCGCAGTACAGAAATAAATGTATAATGTACAAACATTGAGAACACATAATAATAATGAGCGAGAGATAAACAGTTACTCACCCCTTTCCTATACGTTTTCAACTGTATATGGTATTTCAAACGTAATAGCTGCAGTATAGTAACGGTGGTCGTATAGCGATGGTACTATCGTATCGTATCACAGGACGATGGGACTCCTGCCAAATAATTATTATGTAATTGCTGATTCACGAGTACGAGAAAAGAGTTCGGACAATTAACTACGAGTCGGTCGGCGGGGGGTTCGAATGGATGGAATGAGAGGTAGAACGAGTTATTGCAGCATTGTTGCTAATCAGGGCATATTGTATAAATGAATTATATATGTATACATTGTAATACAACTGTTGCCCGGTGATAATTATATATTTATACAGTGTATTACGTATAAATGCTCGGACTACAAATAGAAGATTGCAGTGTATTTATAATTTTCATTTTGGTCCTTGGGTATAACGAATCCCGCGAGTATAATGATAAAACGACATCCTCACATAGCGTATAATACAACGTTTTTCTCAAATATGCAATGCGGATTGTATGATTTGTCGCTGTGATGGTACGTAGATCTCGGTGACAAATAATTCATTATTGAATTATCACTGATACGAACAGAAAGTAAATTCCCGGGGTTCGAAGGTTCTTCGTGACGTTTTAAAAGACGGTTGTACGTTGGAATCCAACAAAACGACTCTAAGTCGTTATAAAAGTATCACATGACAGAACAAAAATATCACCTTGGTATCCAAAAGACGGTGTAAAGGCGTTTAATGAAGACAACTTACGTTAGTCGTCTAAAGGACATCACATGCGGAAAGCCAAAAGACCTCGTAACGCCATTTTTTAACGACGGCGTATTTCTTTTCACTTGGTATCGAAGTGTGATGGGATTCGTTGTTATGGACAGGACTTTCGATCACGTACATATTAAAATATCGAACATAGCAAATGAAAGATGTCGAATTAATGATCGCTTAAAAGACATGAAAAGTGATTTTCGATTCTTGGAATCGGTAAAACGGTAGAACAGAGAGGAAGAAAAAGCACAAGAAAAAAAAATCCAGGATCCCAAAACCCTCTGATGTTTATAAATAAATGTATTTACACAAATATACAATACGTGCACAGGCACAAAATGAGCGGATAGAGCCGTTGCATTCCACCGACTCGCGTTAATGCAGAAGCCAATTGGAAATGCTTGTCAAGATTGTGTGTGAAATGGTACAGATATTATATCATGCACATTGTACATGTATGCATAATCTACGTGCAATAAGTCGTTGGATTGCGGCGATTCGTGCCTTCTCTCCTGCTTCGTTCCGCAAGCACGACAAAACCTCTTGCTGGAAGATAGAGGAGGTATGTTTTATGGGAGGATATACATACGCGCGGGGACTACTTTCTCCGTGTTCATACGCTGCGTGTGTGGGTGAACATTTCGGTACGTAAAATAAAATAGTGCCTTCGGCGTCTGGATGTTGGAAACAAGTATTAACCGCGGTGTATACTCGGTTGATTTTTCCCTGCGGATTTTGTGCCTGCGGCCCGGTTTAAACGAAACTCTCGGCAAAGAAGAGTGGGGAAGGCGCGCATCGGCGTGTAATCTTAACCTAACCTAAGCATGCATGTACGTACAGTAATGTTCGTTAGTGCCTTGGGATTCCGGCTAACTTGTTTTTGGTAGGAAACAAAATGCGAGCTCGACTCTATACGACTTGTGTGATAATGACTGGCGATGCAGCCGACGTGAGAAATTGGGAGCCATTGTCACATGCGTAACTCGTATAGAATAGAACTCGCATTTTGTTTCGGACCGAAAACAATTTAGCCGGAAGCCCAAGGCACTAATGAACATTACTGTACGCGTATATGTACGCATTTGCATTTTGCATGTGTATGTCGGCGCACAAAGATAGCAGGATTGGATGTGAAGTATATCTACTTGTTTCTTGTAATATCTATTTACGTTCTGTGTTGTACGTACGTATGCTTGTAAAAATGATTAAAGGTGCTATTTTTGCATTTGCTTATTGTCGTTTATTTATACAATGAACCAGATATACCGTGTGAGGACGATTACGCTGAAACTGATCTTGATGCCGATGCTATAGTACTATGAAATGTCGATGATTACGGAGAAAGCGTAGATCATAAAAAACGGAAGTAGAGTTATACTTGCCGAATTATGACACTGAGATCTCGAAAAAGTTTTATGGCCTAACTCGATACTACATATAAGACGCCTTCGGAACCAAACTTCATTTTTTATGTCGTATGGGATTGAACAAAGGAAGAACGAATAAAATGATTGTAATCAACGTGGATAAAATTTACAATGAATACTAAATTACATGTTGATTTCGGTCGTAACATCTTAATATTTATCAGATGTACATTTTCGACAGGGTATTGCAAAAAACGGCTTAACAGCCCCATTCTATACGCAATTCTAAACAAAAACATGCGAACTCATCATCATTTCACACAGAAATAAGCGTTTTCGCGTTTGAGATGTGTGGGCTTCGATATTTGGCGATATATATACTCCACCGTCGAAATCGACCAGGGCACCCCTTAACCGTATATATGTATGTACTGTCTTTTCTTTGTATTCATCCCATTGTGTAATCCAAGCACCTAATTTTTGACTGCTTACTTGTACAGAGGCATGTATTACGAAAATAGAATTTCTTTCGACATTCAAAATTGACTTCACTTTACTCTTTAGTTTTCTGATGAGTAATAATGAAAGGTAAAATAATAATAATAATAATGTTATTCTAATGTACAACCGACGTAGTTGCAACAGCTGCGGTAAAAAGTACGAATACATAATGACCTGCATTGACACGCCTGTTGTATGTTGTATGTTTACATTTTATGTACGTAATCTACGCACCGTGTCTGCAATATGCAAAAAGAATTTTAGGTATTGAAATGATCACGTAATTTGATGCAATTATTGAAATTCAATGCGATTATTGGGATCCACATTACACAAATCTATGAATTTTCTTGCTTTCTGAATTGTTGTTTATAATACATCATAACTACTTGAAAATTGGATGATAACGCTCGATCAGTTTGGAAATTTTTAAGATCTCGGATTAATTGAATAAAAAGAAGTCGTTTGGTGTGAAAAATACGTCAGCCTTATACTCGATCTTTGTGTATTGGTTTTTTCACTTGTTCGAAACGGATCGCTCAATTTTTAATTTTATTGACGTTAGATTCGAGGGAAAGAATTTCTTCCGCTGCGAAATCGAGACTATTTTGCTTTTTACATTCGTCTCCTCGCTTGTTCGAAGTAAGCAGTCAACTTTTAAAATCATGTATTCGGGATCATGGCAGGAAGAGGATTTGTCTTGAGTTAGTAATTAATCAAATTGACTCAATTTTATGTTTATTCGAAATGTATTGATCGATTCGAAATTTGCCAGACTTCAAAACAGAAAAACGATGATTACTTTCTATCCCTGGTAAAAATGACCAATCGTTAAATACGATTCTATTTGTATTTGTGTACTTACATTTGTGTAATTGTACAACAACATTCCGGATACATTTCGAATACAACAAAAACCGTTCACATCCCCGAAAAAGACAGTCTGTATTAATTTTTCCTACATTTTTACAAGGATACGCCATCCATAATACTGCCTTTTTATGTCGTTTTTTCACTCATTCGGAAAGAACCGCGGGTCAGTTTCAAAGATTGCATAGTTGAAATCACTAAGAAGTAATGACAGTTGATATGCAATATCAATTTCGCTAATTAAGTCACAAATTTTACAGTTTTTCGATAGGGCAGAAAAAAACTTTTTCTCTTAAATTGCACAATTTCAAATCGCACGAAGATAATACATTTTTATGCAAAATCAAGCACATTCAACACTTTTTAACGCGTGTCTATCACTCATCCAAAACCCACTGATTGATTCGAAATCTCAAATATATCGGATGACATGAACGAGAAGAATACGCCGTGTGATAGGTAATTTTCGTTCATTTGTTATCAAATCCGAACTGTTCAAAAATGGAACGGGCTACATTTGATCCACGATTTTATTAATCACCAACATCATCACTGTGATTCGACACGAAACGAGCCAGCTCAGTTTCATTGGGCTCTACAATTACACGCATAATTCCTTGTCGCGATTTTCACATAGGTATGTATAATAACCATGATATGAATCTACGCACATATCGTTGAAATTATCATTGTTATTATCATCGTTGCTGTCATCATTGCGATCATCGCCATCGCATATCGTCTGCATTACACGTATAAGGAAATTTATCGTTAACGGAGGAACAATTCAAGGTCAATGCCAAAATGCTTGATTTTGTCCAAGGTGAAGTTGCCCTTGATTTGTTGCAGGAGGAGGGGGAGGGGGGGGAGTTAGGTTAGGTTAGGTTAGGGGTGGAGGAAGGGTTGAGAACGAGCAAGAAATAGCGAGCGAGAGTGAGAGAGAGAGAGAGAGAAAGAGAAATAAAGATTAAGAAAAGGAAATATGACCAAGGACTGTTTAAATCTGAAATAGAGACGCTACCATCCATTGGGATAATCGTGATTATAACGGTGATGATGAACACTGAAGGTAATTATTATTTCATAACGAATATTGTGCAGTAATGGGAGGTAAAACGAGAACGTACGAAAAATACTTGGCGCGGGCTCTACTGAGTCTCTTGTGTATATATATGTATATGTATATAGGATGAAGTGATGTTTTACCGTGTCATAATTATTTGCTGTATTATATAAATAATCCTGATGATTTTTTTCCGCTTATAAGCTCTAGTCAATTTTTTGATTCATGGCCGTTTTCTTTTTTTTTTTAATCTTGGTTTTTCAGTTTCATTTGTATTTAATCCGATGACACGTCAGGTGTTTTTTTCTATTGTCAGGGTATAAGAATGAGGAGAAAAGAAAACGAACGGGGGGTAGGATTTGGGGTGAAACGAGTCTAAATACAGGGATACCCCACCAGCCGCCAAAAAGCGACAACCGCCGCCGACTAACCCAAGTGTCAAGGTTGCCATTTTTACTAACACTCACGTTGCTGTCATAACAATGATGTTACGATCCAGTGCCGTCGATCCCGCCGCACTCGATAAACAATGACACGTAGTTTATTTTCTTGAGTAATTGTTCATCACTGTTTTAGTGATAATTAAAATGTTACATACGATTTATACTTTTACGGTTTTTGATTAGCAGGAAAAACATACGATCTCGATGTAAACGTCTCGCGGTTTCTCGTGGTTTTTGTTGTTGTTGTTGATCCTGATGGTTTGTTGCCGTATTTTTTTCCCCCCCTCTCACCCTATTTTCGGGGAGGTACAGCCACAACAGCGTATTATATTATATATCGTACAACCGCCAGCAAGTAGATACGTTCCCGGTTAACAAGTTTGTAAGAGCTTTCGCGACATTCGCAATGCATTCTTTCAGGCGGTCAGGCTTAATCCCCACTACTTGTTCGATTCTGATCCGAGATGCGCATGACCAAGTCGCGCGCGGCCATCGCAAACCTCAGGGACGGCAAAATAAACAGGGGCAATGGGCAATAACGCGCTATTAACCGTTACTCTCCTTCTACATTTTCATTTGAAAATGTAACCGTTTCCGCACCGCTATTCTGCCCCTCTAGTTTCACCTTTTTCATCGCTTTCGACTCCCGCTCCAATTTATTCGAATTTTGAACCAACGCTTGTCTTTTTCGCGCCTTCGAATCGTTTGATTTACCAAACGATCATTGGGATCGTTTTCTAACCTATTTTTCCCCGCGCAGAGAAAAAATCGAATGAAAAATTAGTTGCCGCGTTTTTCTGTTCGATTTCGAAACGGTAATTTGGCTCGTTGACCGTTCACGGCTTCGTTGCATAATTAACAAATCACGGGTCTACCCGATTTTCGCTCGTTCCTGAACGATGCATATAATCTGTCGGCCAATCAGAATCGGTTGTAAATTAACCAGGCAAACTTCACCTGACACCGTTTCGCTCTTCTCCCCTTGCAATTGCACCGAGGCTAGTAACATACCGTCGCTGTTTTGCAGTCTTATATATAGGCCGTTTAGTTTTTCTTCACTTTCTGTGTTACTGAAATCGTTTGATCTGCAAATTTCATCATCATAACCTCTTCCGATCGCAGTGTAATTCGCGTGAAATTTACATTATCGGGGAAGTATTGAAACGGCAATAAACGTGTCAACCCGCGAGAGGGAACGTTGAAATACGCTACTTTCTTCTTGCTAGCAACATCAACGTTCTATATCGATTACTGTGATATCCTATCAGGCGCTAGTGCGCCGCAAAATCTGTTCTCCCATTGGTTAAAAATTTTCCCGCCGGTTACGGCCGGTCTTTCTAATTTATGTCAACATCTCGCTGTACTCTCAGGTGATTCTAGTCGGCGCTATGATTTTAAGTTACAAACGAAATGAAATGAAAAAAGAGCGAATGACATAGTTTTAATATCGAATGTAAAATTTAACACATTGCTAACGTTACGCAGCGTATGACACTCAGCTTAAGCGGTGTTGACTGCAGATGTATAAACACGACTAGTTCTGGGTTATTTTTCGTAACGATTTGTCGGATCTGGTGGTATTAGCAGTTCAATGTATTATCAACCCAGTAGCTGACTACGCCGGTAAAACTTCATAACCAACAACTATCTGAACAAATATTCTGAAACATTTTTCACTTTGCGGATAATAAGTTGAAGACATGTTAAAATTGAAAATTTCAAATAGTTACGTACCTGGATTTCAATCAATGGAAATTATCCAAATGCCTAAAGAAATAGATGAATGAATAATGAAATATATAATTAGATTCGTTGCAAAATACTTGAAATGAAAACTATAATTTTTGTGAATTTATTTGAAATTTTGATAAGGTATTAACATTGTTTTTAAGCAATACAACTTTTTAGAGCAAAATAGATTAAATAAATTATTTCACTTTCTGCACAATATTGACGTACTTGTCAGAGTAAATTATTTATATCAATTTTCGAAACGGTCAAATTTTATTATTATCAATTCAAATTTTCTCAAAGAGCCAAAAAGTTAGCAAAAAAATCCTTTCATCACGGGAATAATTTTGAAATGTTACGAATATAAATGACATAGTCGAAAAGTCTACGCTTGTTATTAAATAACTGATTTTCAAAGAAAATGATTCGCTGGCTTTCCGATCATTACATCCTGTTTTTACAGGAATTCGACATTATCCGTAACGTCAACTTTTATCCTGGGGGTTGTACGTACTACCATTTTCAAAAGATCTCATAGTTATAATTATGTGACATTCCACATCAAGTGAAGTTGGACCATGTATAATTACACCTTGCGCTTTTACACATTTATTTAATTTCAAGAACTTTGAGTATACTGTTACATGTCCAAAAGAATAGAGTTGAAGGAGTTGAAGAAGTTGTTGAAAGAAAGGTGTGTGGCTGATAGCCATTTGAAATGAGATATAAGATCTTCATATAGCTGCTGGAAATGAAAAAACAAATACCGACCACGAGTGATTGTGACGATTATGTCGTATAAACATTAGACACGTATGTTGTATAGATATAACGGGAAATAAATGAGTTGAAGTAATAAGACACAAATTTTTACTAAATATTTTAGCTCAAAATCTGTAGATCATTGATAATGAGCGAGGATGTGTTATACATATGCAAAGTGATTTTTTCATTATGCTAAATATGTTACAACATGGCAAGGAATTGATTTTA
Organism: Neodiprion fabricii; assembly: GCF_021155785.1. Classification (NCBI taxonomy): domain Eukaryota; kingdom Metazoa; phylum Arthropoda; class Insecta; order Hymenoptera; family Diprionidae; genus Neodiprion; species Neodiprion fabricii. The sequence goes on from NC_060243.1 coordinate 18,595,842, forward strand.
CTTACCCACCTTTGCGATGATAAATTCTTAGTTAAAGCATTGACTGAGATAAAGATGATTTATGAAAAACCTCCCATACTTTCTTTTTATTTGGAAACTATATAAATTGTAAGATAAATTATATCAAACATCGACACTTACCTGGATAGAATAAAAAATTAAATAGTCATTAGATTAAATGAAAAGAAAAGGATAAGTACAGGAAAAACTTACGTTAATTTGAATGAAGAAGAGAAAATCGTTGATTCGTATTAAATTTATACAATAATTATTCCATCATTTATTTTTTTTCATTCCTTATATTATCGGCGAGGAATTTTGCCGAGTTGTAAGTATTATATTATTACATGTATACAGTATTGAATAGATTATACCGTATGCAAAAGGTAAGTTTGTAAGCTAAATGGGATGATCACGGAAATACTTGAAAATAGTTACACTTACTAGAAAAGACAGCAAAATAAAAATTACTCAATCGATGCGATACAAACGAGTAATGGAAATAAAACGAGAAAATAATGAAATTTATCCAATTTGTCGACATGGCTGAAAAAGGAAATATTCTAGTTAATTTTTGGCATTTTCATGCAAGTCATATGACAGAAAATAATTAATAATTACAATCGAGCACCGTTATTTGAATTGATGCTGATACGAGCCGTAAAAAAATGTATTGAGAATCGTTGTTTCCAAAAATTGAAAGCTGAATTTCATTGAATTTGAGTTGCACATTGGGACAATTCAGAGACATTCGACTTCGATGAATCTATAAATGATAAGAATTAAGTCTGAGAAGTTAAATAAGAGAAAAACAGACTTTTCACTTAGCTGATGCATTGAATAGCGAGGAAAATTGGAAAGACGCCAAAACAAAAAAAAAAAAAAAAAAACCAACAACAACAACAACAACAAAGAATTATTTGAACAAGTTTTTTCTCGTATAAATGAATTTCGATATCCTCGCCGGGTATTTTATTAATCAATTAATGATTCGATCACCATAATAATAACAAGTACACGATGATGTATAATTCCGTTTGGCGATGGCGATGTAAAAACGAGAGAAAAGAGGATGAAGTTAAATTTATCGACGAGAAGAAAATTTTAATCTAGCGCCATTCCTTCGTCGTCGTCGTCGTCGTCCTTCTTGCCCGAGGAATTGCCTCCGCCGCCTTGCGGTGGCTGTTTTTTGCTCTTGTCGTCCTGCTTCTGCTGCTGTTGGGTTTGGCCTGTGGTTTTTGCTTCAGTTTCGAGGGCAGTGACAAACTCTTCCAAGTTTCCGGTTGCTGCAGCTGCGACAGCCTCGTTGCCCAGGCCAAACTGACGGACGACAGGGCCGGCCTGACCTGACTGCAAAGCAGACCAGAACATTGATAGCGCCTGGGAGAACTGAGGGGAAGATAGCGTCGTGCACAAGCTGTCCCCAACCGGCAAGTGAGCGCTCATCTCACTCTCCAATTTATCCGTCGGAGCTATCGCACCAGGGATGGAACTCGTCAGCTCGCTCGCTACGCCCCTCTGCCGGATAATAAGCTGCGCTGTAGCTGACCGAGAACAACATATCAACCCTTGCCCGCTGGCCCAACTGCTCAACAACCTTAGCGCTTCCGTCAGCCAGCCAGTTTTCAGGCTTCGAAGGTCACCGCACAACCAGAAAAACATGCCGCAGCTCAAGTGTTCAACGTTTCTTAATTTTTAACTAGCAGCGATCGACCACTGTGTTTTTATTTATTGTTTAAAGATTTTATTTCAGAGTTTTTGAGTTCAGTGTTCTGCGTTTAGTCTGTTTTTCTTCAATTGGACTTTAAATGAACGAAAAAAAATGTTTTTTTTCTTATTATTCTTGAAATCAACTTGCCTTGTGCGCTGTGAGCATGGTATCGAAGGAATCTATTCTAGAAAAACAACAGGTTTTTTCTATCGATACTTATCGCTATAGGTTGGCTACTCAATTTTATTTTGAAAACTGTTCCTGACTGCAATCATGAGTTTTCGCACATTACGGTTCACAATTTGCAACACCTCTGCATGGTAGTTTTCAAAAACACTGGATACTTGAGTACTTCATCGATAAAAACAAAGAAGCAAAAAACAGAATGTCGTGAGAACTGTTAGGTATGATGTTTAGTTTTTAAGCGCACATATTCACATTGTTATTACTACCATCGTTGTCATCTTTGAAAATAAATACTGATAATAAAGAAAGCGCAGCATATGAAACAAGAATTCAACAAACATTCGAGCGAGCGTAGCGAGACTGAAAAATTATGAACAGCTGGTACATTATTATCACTGATTGAAAACTTTACGAGATCGCACTGAACACAGTATTTTGCGGAATTTCTAAGAACAACAGCTAGTATTCGCTAAAACTCTCCAACTGATTTTCAGGTTTTCCAGACGAGTGCCCGCTCTGTTTTGAATAATAAGCAAAAGAATAATACAGATTTGTGTTGTTGAATTGATTATATTGATTTTTAAAACCTTATTAAGCTGTTTCTGAAAGTACGAATAAAAGGGAGAGGAATAATAAGACACACGTTAACATGGTAATTCTGTCGGTCACGTGATTCAGGGATTATAATCGTCTGGCCGATGTCTGTCAGCGAGGCTTTAAGGTGTTTAGCTTCTAAGAAACGCTACAGACATTAATATTCAACTGTTTACAAAGTTTTTTATGCGAAACCACCAAGTAGCCATTCAATTCTTTGCCACATCAACAAGGAGAGTATCAGACCTTCAGGAGCGCGGATTTTATTGAAACTTCTAGAAGTATTAGAACTAAATGAATAGAACTTCTGATGTTCATTTCCATCCATTGGGCTTTCTTTCACTCAATTTACAATAAATCAGGTTCTCGGAAACTCGCTTGTTGGAACTTGACTATGGCTCGAAAATAATATTGCATCCGTTTAGACTAGAATCTATACGAGCTTCTTGTTGAAACTAAAGTAAAGAACAATGAAAGTTAATATTGAGGAAGAAAATACACAACAGATTTTGTTTATTACTGCGTTTTACTCATCACACTGCCAATTTTAACTGAAGTGAAAAGCCCAATGGATAGAACTATGCACCAGAAGCTTTATATTTTGGGCTAAAGAAACACTCCCAAAAGTTTTAGCAGAACCCGTGATCTGGAGGGCAAAACATAAACAGAAAGCGTCCAAAGCTGAAAAGAAGCAACGGCTTTAGGTCGGCCATGAGCCAGCCTTCAAACCTCCTGTCCTCACCCTGCAGGTTCCAAATTCACAGAAAAAATATAATATCTAATTAGAATTTTGAACTACAAATTCAGATTCGCGAATAACGATTTAAAAGCCTTCAGATTCCATATATATGAATATATGACGATTTTTCTTATTTTGAACTACTATAATGGATCCGCCGTTACAGATTTCAGAAGTTTGACTGTGGATTTATTCTCAGTAACTCATAAACCCTGTGCCTACTAATTTCGATCAAAATCCGAATATTTTTAGATTTTTTCCCACCCTACTAGATTCACGAGACCAAAATTATTGAAATCCGGTAGCCCGTTCTCAAGATATGTGTCGGACACAACAATTGATCACACATATGTATACATGCATACACACAATCGTCCATCTGAAAATGATCGGAGGTGATTCTCTACATCTGGAATCGTCGAAATGTCGAGATTTAGCGAAAATTAAACTCCTTGTCTTCAGGTTAATTACAATAACTTCCTTTTTGTCTATGGAAACAGAAAAACGGGAAGTTAAACAAGTACCTGAAATCAGATTTTCGTGAAATTTAACATAACTTTGAAAACAGAAAGTCACTGAATCACGATTATTCTTTAATCGGTTAATTACCCACGATAAACTTGATTGATTCGATTTCGACTTAAATGAAGAATCATTGTCCTTTGTCGAAAACATCTTTTACTGTTATCAGACTGAAATTTTCTCTCAGATTAACTAAATTTTTCACACTTAAATGATATTTTAGATGGTAGAATCGCCTTTAAAGATTATACCGGCCGTGCAGACTGTTCAAAAACGTATTGAAAGGAAAAAGATGAAATAACGATTTGATAAAGGTAATCTTAGTCGGTCAAGTTCGATTCTGTCATAAAAAATCCGCTTATCAAGAACTTCAGAGAGATTATAATTGTTTTAAAATATGTTCAATGCCGATGAAGATGAAGAGTGAATATGAATGAAACATGCATGTAAAAAGTTATAAACTAAACGATCTGTAATTGGTTTAATTGCTGTTATTAATTCTTGGCATTACGTAATTTCAAATTTAATTTTTCTGTTATTCATTTTTCCAACTTACGTGATGAATCGTAGCTTCTTGCTTATATATACTATCAGAAATCAATGATTGCTTTCAATAAAAATTTTTTCTCAGTTCATTGAAAAGTATACTAATATTATCAAAACTTCAACCAAGGCAATTTCCAGAGGAATAATTTATCAACATACGATTATGATATTAATGAAAAGTTTAGGACAGTGACAAGCTGTTTTAAATTATCATATTCAGCTCAACTCTGTATAGTTTTTAGACATCGAATATTAGTTACACAATTTTTCAGTCTTGAATCTCTGCAGATCTTATCTTATTACGAAGACAAAGAGTCGAAACAAAAATCAGGGTAGGTCTTTACCAAATAAGATTAATCCAGGTAAAAACTGTTCCAGGTTTGTTTTTGTTACAACCGAGACATATATTAATTTTTGGAGACACTATCAAAGAGAAACTTCGTTTATAAATCCTCGTTTGGAATGTTGTAGATTTTTTTTTCTATGATTTAAAATTAAACCACGTATTTGTCACTGTTGTAGAAAAATAAAAATCTTCATCTTGAGTTAATAATCACAGCGTGCAAGGCGAGTCGTTTAAGTCGAGGAAACGTTTACAATGAAATGAGAATAAGTGAGTCGTTGCGAGAATTATAGGTAAATATCAGTATCAGTACAGCTTCGTTACACTGATGTTTTGTCTTCGCTGTTGTCCAACGTGATAAGAAAAGTTGCTGATGGCGGTGGCATGTTTTTCTTAAACTCGTAAAGCGATTCTATGAAATTGGTTTGCAGCTTCAATGAGTAAGAAGAAGATATCGTATCGCCTTAATCTAATGTCTATTAACTATGGTTGGATCTTATCAATGTATCCTTAGCAAGTATTACGAATTCACTTGTTATCATACATTGACAAAACGAAAAAAAAAAAATTATGTCAATTATAAAACCTGTATTGAAAACTAAAGCAGACGACGAGCGAGAGAGTGAGAGAAAAATAGAGAGAGATTTAGTAACTGCTGATAAAGGGGACAGAGGTAATCTAATGAAAACTTTTATGTTTCATCACCAACTCAATATTGATAAGTGATTCAGAATGAAGACAAGACTTGTAACTCATCTCTACGTATTTCTAACAATAAGTGCTGTATTTTGGCAATTTTTTGTTCCCTTGTTCCTAAAAGATTGTCTTTTGGGTGTTATTTTATCATTTGGTAGATTAATGATTGAATTTTTTAGAGAATTTTCAAGTTGTACCATGTTATTGATAACTTTTAGAAAATTTTAGAAATTTTTATATGTGGAAAAAATATGAACTATCACGAGTAGAGGAAATATCGTTGATTGTTTTTAAAACATCAATCTTCCTATTTATAAGAGCATAAAATACATATAAAACCGGCTCTTCTTCATATAATTATACATGAGCAGTAATGGGGATGATCGAATTTGAGGAGATTATCGAGAAATTCTGAATTATTGCTTATTCATAAATTTCTTAGCAGATTCTCCAGATGTCATGTTTTTCAATTTTGAACATTAGTTATGTTTTTTTGATTCGGGTTTTTATTGGCTATCTTTATTGTTCAGAAAAACGGTTAGTTAAAGTTTAAAGTAAAAATCAAATCTGGAATAGATAAATTGTCTGCAGTTTTTCACGGATAAAAAAACAATTGAAATAACATTTTCTAAAAATATTGATGCACAAACAAAGTATGTTGAAAAACTGTTGAAACACCTGATTAGTTACACAAGCAGAGTAAGGATTTATCAATTGGTATCTTGCAATTTTCAAGTGGAATTGTACTAATTTTTGATAGAAGTGTCTTACAGAGAAAAAAGTTTTGCAAAACTATTGTTGCTGTTTTGATTCGTTTTCATATTCGTTTAAATGAACACACGCAACTCAAAGGAGATTAATAATACAATCTGAGTGGTATATTTTTAGTAAGAAACGTAATCACCATAATAAAAATAACCGACTTTCTTTGACCTCTGATGTTGATAGATACACTTTTTGCATGATTGCCCAAAAACTGGTCGTAATAATATATTCAGGGGCCAAGATTTGTCAAAGTGATAATAAACTAGATTGATGTTGATCTAAACATTGACACTTTACAAAAAATTGAAACAAAAACCATTAATTTGAAATTTTAAAACAAATTTGAGGAAGTTGAGTTTCCGAAATATGACTAGTTTTTCAATTTTTACGATTTACTTAATTCCGGACGATTCTAGAGTTGCAAAATAACGGTTTTTCCTTAAAAGTTCGTGGTTACATTAACGACACGAATTTCAACCTCGCGATAATAACACAGATAAAAAAAAAAAGTAATTCTGATAGTTAAAAAAATAACTGCAGAGTCAAATCTGATAAGGAAATTGATATTACCTGAACTACTGGAGGCTCGGTTCCTGCTGGTGTAGGTATTCCGGAGAGAAAACTCTGCAGATCACTGAGCTGGATTGGATTATTTGGAGTCGATCCTACCGCAGGTGTGGATGCAGGTGCCGTTCTTGTCGAAGACCTGCTATTGCCTGCAATAAATAAAGTCGAACTTTGAATTGGTTCTTTGCATAAGAAAAGAAAAAGATTCAATTCATATACGTGTATAAGCTGCAGAGAAATGTGAAATAATCAGCTGGTCCTATTGTTTTCGGAACCAATAAAAGATGTAATCGCAAATTAACACACACTGAGAAAAATTTTACTTCTTACAGTAACTAGAAATCATAATAAAATATTGTTGGGATTACAAGAAATTGTGGTAAAAGTAACTATTAAATGTGATTACGGTTATGAGTACTAAGTTTTCTGGTTATTGCAGCATTAAATCTATTTGTTTAGTTAGCTACTATTTTTCTTATTGCTACACAGATATAAAATTATCACAAAAGTTAAAAGAAAATATACTATGATTGACCATAATCAAAAAGAATAGTAATATACTACATTTTTTCATTACAGCTAAAAATATAATTTTCATTTTCAGAACCCTGTTAGTGAAAGGAATTGAACTTCAGCATTTTGCGATGTGTAGATAATATATTTGATTAGTTTTCAATCAGTTGTATTTGCTTTGAATTCTGATCAATCGAAGAATAAAACATAACGAAGAATAAAAGTATAACGAGAATGAAGTTAGTAACGTTAATATGACGAAACACTGGAACAAAAATTACCATTTGGCAATATTTATATGGCTTTGAAGAAGTTTGAGTTTTCAAACTACAAACTTGGTATGTTTGCTTCTGTGTGATTTAATCAATTTCAGATAATCCTAAGATTGCGTAACAACAATAATTTTATTTCCTAAAAATGCTTTGTTACATTAACGTTGCAAATTTCAATCGCATAAAAAACAACCTAATTATTTTTAATTTCTCTGCTTTAAAACGTAAAAAATATTTTCGCCTTTCCAAAAACTCAAGCCCTCTTAAAAGGCTAAACATTTCTCACTCGACGGTCTCGGAGTTTCTGTGATTGCAGCAGGTGCAGGTGTTTGAGCAGCTGGAGGTCGCGTCGCGCTTGTCGTCATGGGAGTGGAAGACGAATTCGTTGAAGCTCTGGTGCTACTCTGACCGGTCGATGGCCTGGTCATCGTACCAAGAAGGCTGCTCAGTCCCCCAATTTGCCCGACACCTCCGAAAAGTTGCATCAACTGCTGCTGAGACATGTTGTTCAACAGGTTTTGAAGATCTCCATCCGGAGTTCCTCCTCCGATACGTGGTGTCGGCGGCGTTGGAGGATTGTTCAGTACCTCGTTGATCTTTCTTGAATATTCTTCGTCCTTGTCCGTTTTAAGATCCTTTATAAGATAAGGAGAATAAGATTATGCAATAAAATTTAACAAAGGCAGCTTGATAATTTTTTTTCACGACTCGCAGTATTATTTTTCAGATTCATGGTCGGTGAAAATCCAACGAAAAGAATGTTTCACTTAAAGTATCGACTTAATGAATCACAGAAGATTAATATAAATTGGACAATGATTGAAAAAATCTCACAATCACACAAATGTCAAGTAAAGGTTGTTAAACAGGTGTTCAACATTATTGGAATGGGTGAAGTATTTTTTCTCGGTGTTTGCGAATCGATGAATCAATTATCAATTAGTTTTTCGGTGTAAATTTCTAATGAAAAACGTTTGTTATAATCGAAGAGGTTAATGAAATCTCTGCATATTTCTATTAACCTGGAGCCAGAAAAGGAATTTCCTGCTGGACGATTTGAAGCGAAGATGATACACTCTGCCTGTCTTGCACTGGGGTACATGTTTGAACTCGCAGTCATCTGGAAAGATGATCAAGTCCTAAAAAAAAGTGAAAAACATAACAAATTTGAGATGACGCATCCAAACAAGGTATAAATTTTTAGACATATATCTAGATATATTATAGATACTTTTTTCTCAGATTTTGTATTTAGGTCTTGTTTTTGAAAGGGAATGTCTGACTGAATGTTTCTAGAGTTGAATAAAGTGTTGCATTATAAAAGGAAAATAATAAAAATGATGAAAGAAAACTAGGCAATAATAATATCAAAAGTTGTTGTCATGCTGAGAGAGCACATTTGGCAATGTCTAACATCATCCATTATGTACAGATCTAAATATACCTATGCAACTATATTTATCAAATATGAAAAAGTATAGACATTATTTTCCTCCACATTTTAATTTGTATTTACAACACCGCAATTACACAATCTAGTAAATATTCATCTGCTTGTTGAATTATTCATATTCATGTCAATTAAATAAACTTCTGAATTGGTGCAGAAAAGCGGAACGACAATGATACAAAAACTAACAAAAACATTTATTTGTTTAGAATTAAATACTCACCTAGTGCAAATTATTTGTTGCGTTGCGTAGTGCGCAATTTGTATTATAAAATATTAAATGAAAACTTGAAATTGTTACAATAATTTGAAATGACTGGGAATTTGTGTAACAGTTTGAAGAGTGCAGCAAATCGATCGATAAATCATAGCTAAAACAAAGCTTGCTATGAGCATAAGTTAAAAAGACCTTTTAGGAAATCATTGTGTAAAACAGATCTATGAAAATTGATCAGCTCTTAAAAAGGATTATGTCAGCTCTGAGAAAATCGCTGCGCTTCGTAAGCCAGAGATGAAGAAGAAAATGACAGAATGAAGCATCCAACTGATTAATATTTATTAGCCAATTATCCTTTTAACGGTATGGAAATATGAGTTCCAATCAACCTTTTCTTCGATGCAAAATTAGTGAATAAGTTTAATGAATTTCTTATTAGAAGTCCCCAACGTGACTACTGGTTGATACATCGACCGGCCCTGCCGTCAACAGGTTAATAAAAGATCTGCCTTGAAAAACAAACCCGATGTCCAGGCATACAAGTGATTCGTGGCAGTTGAGGTTGTCAGTATATGAGCAAGTGCAAGACCGACTTCCAATATCGAGCAATAAGTATCGAAAGAATACAATTTGAAGTCTGATGATGTTGGGATTGATACTAACGAGTTTGAAATTCGCAGCATGACGTGACGATGGATTTTGAGGGAATGAATCGTTGAGTGTTTCTCAATTATAGGGTGGTCTAAAACTCAATACACCATAATAAGGAGAACCATATCTGACATTCTGAAAACTGGAAGAACTTTTCTCAGAGTCATTATCTGAAATCCTAAATTGGTGATGTTTATTATCGGTGTGTCGTCAGGTCAACGTTATTGAATTCAACCTCGTTATATACTCACGTCCTCGACGACTCCGGAGGTTCTGTCCTTCCAGCAAAAATGCATCAGGGAATCGTCTGACTGAAAGACGTAGAGAAGACCCTTGCGAGGGTCTGGATAAACCATTTTGCCCTTAACGGTCATTTTGCCGGCTTTAAATTCTACCAGATTTTTGCTCGCGCCGCGTGTCGCGTTGCTACCGAATAGGGCACCACTCGACATGCTTATTATCACGTTTTTACCACTTGGATTTACGATAAATTACAATAAAGCCACTGGTCTAGCGTATCTGGATTCTACGGGCAACAGCACGACACTATACGCAAAGATAAACTCGATGACAATGCATTTTGTTGTGGCTGCACTGATTAATCAAGCCTGCCATATGTCAAAAAAGAATGCGCAGTCTGGTTCCTTCGGTGGACTGTTGTAGGGAGTTTACGGGCTGCATCGTCGCACGGAGAAGTCTCGTGTTTTTCACGTGTTTTTCATGTCCCCCACTATAAAATGGGATTTCATGGGCAGCAAAAGGCAGCAGCAGTTTAGTAACCTACTAGATGTTACTAACATCTGTCTAGTGATTTGATGCAGCAGCAGCGCTGCTCTTAAAATGTCTTGCGTTTGCTACTACGGACAAAGAGTATAAATCGACTTGAAGGAGAAAAACTTTTGCCGGAAGTGCTAGGAGCTTTCAGAGAATTAGAGCTATGTTTTGCTGTTCATGAAATTCCAACGTTCTGAAAATAGCTGGCGGCGCTACAAACTGCCCAGGACAGAGGCAGAGCTACTCACGAACTCGAAACCGCTAAAGAATCAAAAGATCATTGACAGTACTGACGACAATGAGAACTAATTTCGGAACGCACCTTTAGTAACATCAAAGAGACACGAATTAGATTTTTGAAACTAACTTTCGAGTGAGTGATATAATGTGGGCGAGCGCTCTATATTTACTATATTTATTGACAGTGGATTACACTAAGAGCATATACTACTGGTGGTAGCTTCGCGTATACAGAAAGTATAGCGGAGAAGTGAAAAAGAAAGGTATATGTCGGTTATAATTTGTCTCGCTATACACCTGATTGAGTGACAGAGACGAAGCAACCAGAATATATATACATATATATATATATATATATATATTTCATCATTTTGGCTGCAGTTTTCGATGTTTCGCGAGGTTGATGAAATGGGTAGCTTACCTCCAGTTCGAAACGATTACACCACTGATACACGCTATGGCGGTGTCGATATGCTACCGACATGCTCCGTGGTCCACAATCAGTTCTGAAAACTTGCCTCCAGCAGCGCTGCTGCGGCGCTACTTTTGGGACACTCACAATCAGAGAATTCTGGGACGTCTGACGCCGTAAAGTTCGAACGTACATACGTAATCGAGTCGCATTTGCGTCACGAATTTGTGCAAATTTCTGCTGAATTTAATACTTTTTCTTAATGAACTCGATCCGTGGTGCTGGCCTTGGTAAGTGATCTTCAAATGAACAGTTCAAAATTCACCCTAAGTTTCGTTTCAGGCGGTGTGCCTGCGACTGTGTTTTTTTTTTAAAGATAAACAAATGACGCTTACGATTAGACCTTTACGTATTTACACCGAGACTAAATCACTGAACTAAATTCGAAAATATCTCGCTCTATTCGACGAGAAACCATGTTGAACGTGCTATTAACTATAGTACGTTTCGTTTTTATTTTCACCAAGTGATTTGCCCATGATTTCATTTATAAATGGAAGGTGACTTTTTTCATGGATGCGATTTCGCCGTACTGCATTGCAAGCCTCTTGCGCCTTCTCGATTTTCGAAAAACTGATAATTTGGTCTTAACCTTGACCCTACAGCTTTGATAGTGTGTAGATTCTTGAGGCCGCGAAATTTTGAGAACCACTAACGATAGTTTTTATATCAAGTGCATGAAAGACGTAGGGCTTTGTGTGGTAGTTTTGCGGGACGCCAGCCGTTAATTTCTTCTTCCTACGAACGGAAGTCATCTTCGAAGGCAGGACAGAGAAGCAATTGTTATGATACAATTTTAATGATGTGGCCATGTGTTTCGTAATGAAATTCAAAATAAAAATTCGTCGGAAAACATTGCAAAAATTTGGTACAGTTATGGAACAACATTCCATGATTTTAATCAGTATGCCATTTTATTTTCATACAGTTTATAGTAACGTATTATGTATATACATGAAATTGGCATATCGTTTGATACCGTAAGGTATACTGTACCGTGAGGTCGAATACTGCGGATCTCAAAGTTTTGATCATTTACCCCTGAATTGGCGTTCTGGTCTGATGCACTGCACCTGCTTAAGCCGTGCAAATCCTCCTCTACCAGCGTCATGTATGCTAAGCAACGGGTTGACTAATGACGTGTGCTGGCTGGATCGAGGGTGCTTCCGTGGAAAAACTCTCTCATTGTGACCGGCTTGCTGATTCATGGATCACATTGGCCGTAGTGTGGTTATCATCCCAGACCAGCTCGTGAAAATCTCGGATTGGCGACGGGTCGAGTGTTGTTTGTACTTGTTTTCTCTCTGATGTATGTATGTATATATATGATTGTATGGTATATCTATCATTTTCTTTCGATGCTTACATTTTGACTTTGGTCCCTCAAATCAAACTGTAAAATGAGGTAGGGCTTGATCGTTACGTTAGACTTAAGTTAAATTCAAGTTTGCGGCCGTCTGCGTTCGTATCGTACCTCGCGGCATGTAGAGTTGATTGTCATTTTATTGAAATCCACTTCTGACGTTCCGTCTGCAATAGGTTATCATTTCTTTGAATATCACTCTTTTCAATAACATTGTATAGCATCTGACTGACTATGGTACAACAACAGTCGAGTAGGTAGGTCGTCGTTTTGGGATCCATCGCACTGTTTATGCATGTGCGTGTGTGTGTCTCTTTTCGCAAAATTTCCGCTCGGGGATTTCGATGGGAATCAGGCAAGGGCAAGAAAATCGCGATGTATTACGATATTACTAACTTGTGCTATCCACAACGTCCAAAATTCATCAAGATTTTCCCGACTAAACACACAAAAGCCCTGGCATACAAATGCCTAGACCATTTGTAAACTTTTAAATTTAAAGTTTAATTCCAATTTTCGTTGGTTTTGCAAACATTTTCAAGATTTTTTATTTCAACTAGGTTCATTGTTTTTCACTTTGTCACTCTGCAACAGTTTTTTAGTTGTTTTTGAATTTAAGAATCCCGTTATAACCAATCCTTAGTTAATTTTTCCAATTGTTATCTTTGACCGTCATATGAGTCGAAATGTTTATCTTTGTAATTTATCCGCTTTTAAAATAGCTCGAGATTATCATGTAGTCTTACGGAACGATGCGATGCTATGCGTGGTGCAAAGCGTGAGATCACACAAATCAAAATATTAATCCGAATGGCGAATGCGGAGGTTGCAGGTGTTTTCTACTCAAGAACAAGCGTCCTAGTCAGATATTGCGTGCCCGATTGAAGCATCCTACTGATTACCGACGAATCCGATTGAATCCATCCCCCTGATTTGGAGCCGATCCATACGTGCGCCATCTTAAATTTAATCAATTTGCGCGTGTGAAACAAAAATAATCACACTTCGTAGATAATGAAAACAATCATCTTTCATAGGTCATTAAAAGAACAATCCTTCATCAATAATAAACCATCCTCGAATTATATAAATTAAAAAATTGCGAAAAAACTGCGTGCATATACGAATAGAAATTTATTGCGAACAAAAGCATGTAGAAATGTTCAAAAAGTAATAGATTGGTATGGCAACTCTCCTCCGTGGAATAAGTTCACTGGAAATACCACGTTTAAAAAACGCGCTGGATGCTCTACCACTTGCGGAAGTGTGGAAACGAGCATATGTAACTTATAAAAATTCAATAAATATATTAACAATGAAGAATTGTCTTCATTTTCTTCTGCATTTTATTGATTTTGTGTATACAGGTGCCATACGTAGGATTTTGTGTACATTCGCTTAAAATGCGTTTATTCATCGATGAAACGCCACTGAGCATCATTTTATACTAACTTGACTGTCAACAGTTCACTTACCCGAATCTCAAAATATCAGTCTTGAGGTAAACGAATCGTTCATTTAACTTCATTTCACACATGAACTACTAGTTTTCATTTAATCGGCGTTTTCGAAATTGAGTACCCTTGTATATTCTTTTTGATTTTCACCCTCCACAAGCGTTGTTTGAATTCCGCCGAGATGTACTTTGTGGAACCCCCTCTGAAATTGACTACTTTTAGAGACGATAGGATAATAGCTGCCTAGTGTATTGAATTTTGATAGCAAAGAAACTCAAGCTAACTGATTTTCGGAGAGCGTTCTATTACAAGATATGCTTCGTTAACATCACAGTAAAAGTTAAGATTTCTCCAACAGGGGGCTTAAAAGTTGTAGCGAAATCTCCACTGAAATTAAGCATTTCTTAAGACGATAGGCCGATAGCAGCCTAACGTCTTGATTTTTTTTACATGATCAGCCGAAGCCAAACTGATTTTTGGAGAGCATTTTCGGATTGATCTTTTGAATGAGCATATCGTGAGAAACGCTTAAATAGTCATCGATGACGGATAGAAACCGGTAATCTGACCTACTCTGTGTGGTATCGATCCATTTCTATTCATTCGTTCTTTTTTTATTTCTGCTGCCGGGTTGTTGTGTATCTTTACTAAACAATCACAATGTCTCCACGGTCGTATCCATAAAGCTCAATATGGTATTGGCACATTATTGTGCTAAACTGATGCGATTGGTTTATCCATTTCGTAAATTCAGATCCTGCTTTGCAATGGAGGTGCGCTAGTAAATAATGAACAAGGTTTCGCAGTAAATTTTAAGCTGCGGAAGTCTTATAATTATTTATTCGTACTGCAACATCAATTGTCAATGATTGTGATTTGTTTGGGTCTGACCACTACAGCCCCAGTACACTATGGTAAGCAAGCTCTCATGCATGCTCCGTATTATCCACTGCTGCTGAGACGGTAACCGATATACAGTTACCATCCAGTTTGTAGAAAACTAGTTTAAAATAACCTATTTCAAGCCAGAGGGCATTACTCTAAAGCTCACAAAAATGCGAGCAAAGGCTAGTTCAGGTTCTTCTTTGCCTCTCAAGAAGGTATGTGCCATGTTGAATGTCAATATCGTTTGATTAATTCACATAATATGATATATTTTCCACAACAGTTCGTGAAAATGATTGGAGACAGCGCTGCCACTTCGACCGATCTGCAGTGTCGCTGATGACGATATCAGAAGCTTTTATCATAGTGACCGAGTGAATGCAACTGAATGCGAAACATTAAAATTTGAAATTTGCACCTGTAACAGCGTAATTCTTCATTGTGGAATGTGGAATTATAAAGCATCAAATTTTGTGAAAGAAACCTAGAGATATTTAAATGAATAAATCTTCAATGAACCTATCCAATAATTTGACGAAAGAAACATAGCTTGAAGCTACTTACCACGAAAAACATAAGCCTGATTTTGGCAAAAATATTTTTTGTTATCGAGACACTAAATTTGACTAGTCCTTAATATTCTTGAGGCTGAATCGGCGACAAATGAAGGTTAAAAAGATAACAGTCAACAACCTTTTGTGCAACAAGGATAAGGTTTCCAAATTTTTAGTTACATGTGAATTGGTTTTCGCTCGTTTGAATTATTTTCTCATCGCTGCATCGCATACAGAGTGATTATGTAACGACCGAGCGGTCTGTCGTTTGTTACAACGTAATACGCATGCGCTAAGATTCTAGAGCAGTTGCTTGTCAGGGTAACCAACTGACGTAAATTCAGATGAAAGTTTGCCGCGATGCATGTAACCACAACTGTCAGTGACAACTTTTGACGTTACGTTCGTGACGGTTAGTCATCCTGACAAAAAACTGCTCTCGGATTTTAGCGCATCCACATTACATTGTGGCAGCAGACTGACAATTCGGCCGCAAGATAATCACTCTGTACAGTCGGCTCTCTCAACAGTTTGTAACTAGCGTTAAGATATTATTATAATCTCGATCAGAAACTAAAATTATAACTAGCATTAAGTAATTATTTTTATCCTTACTTGATCAATGTTTGTCTAAAGGTCATACCAAGGCATAAATGCACGATCGATTAATCAATAGGGCCGGCATGGGGGTGTAGGGGACAATATTTTTCTAAGAATTAGCATAACCCCACCAACGAGCTTGCCGTGCATTTATAGCGCTTTGAACTGAGACTCTCGCAATAGGGCCACCACAACAGCTACGCTATTTTCTTCCAACATTTCACTTTGTTACCAGCTGTAATGCGAGAGTATCTGGCAAAATTGCGGCTACGGTTAGTTCAACTGGAGTACTGGGGGAAACGGCCCTATTGAGAGCGTCGACTGTATATCCGAATTTCGGTAAAAACTCAGCTTCAAAACGAAGGAAATTTAAGTTACTGAGGTTCTCATCTGTCAATTTTTGATTAGTGATTGAATGTATAACTTTATGAAGAATTTAGGAATTTTGGACGAATGATTGATCAATCACAGCAAATGCATAAGATTATGCAAGGAATCTCCGTATGAATTAGAAATTTATTGATAAAGCAAATAGGCGTTGAAATCATTGAATCGATAGAACCTGTGTAGAATATATTTTCAGTCTCATGAAGTGACAAGTTATGCATCATTTTATGTAAATGAAAAATTCAATAAGAACCCGTTTGGTAAATCGGTGTACCGCGATCGAACCTTTAGGTAAATTATGCCGAATACTAGGAAAGGAAAATCACAATTATATATCCATTGGTCGATCGATGTACAAGATAAAAATTCATGCGCATTGGATTGGAATACCGTAGAGCACTGCATGTCGAATGATCTAACAATAAACTAATTCCGTACCTACTGACGATAACAAAAGCGTGAGAAACATGAAGGCGAACCGTGCGTCGAGTTTTTTTCAGAAGCCAAAGATTCCCTCGCGATTTGGTTCGGACGGAGGAGAAAAATACGAAGTTAGAAGTACAAGGTGGTATAAAGAGCTGGAAATGGTTGGACCGCCGAAACGGAAGACGCAGCTGTTTTTTGCCCCCTCCCCCCTCGACCCTCGCTCTTCCTCCTTCACGAATTCACCGTGGACAGCCAGCCTTGCGTCTCATCCCGCGGTGGTAGCGACGGTCTTTTGTTGGGCACCATCTTTGATGTGTTCTCAGAATTAGCGAAGGTGGAAGTGAGCCGTGCAGAGGCGACGAGAAAGGAGCGATGGGCAAGCAGAGGGTGGTGGTAGAATCAAAAATTGAGGGAGCCAAACAGACCAAAAAAGACCGTTTAAACTTCCATTTAATCGTTTTCGCAGAGACCTGGGCTTGACATACCTAAGGATCGGTTTTTTCGTCCAAACCAGAAAAATTTAGTTTCCAGTTTGATTCCGGTGAGCAAAGCATTATTCACGCAATTTTTCATGGTTGGTTTTATCGATTTCTTCGATTATGCAGTTTATTACCAGGACATACTTGGGGTCAATGAGTTATTGGTATCTTCAGGTGACTGAAAATCTGACAGCTGGTGAGGTCTGTGTGACAGTTTGTAGGTTTTTTTTTTACATTATCAACGAGCCATAAACCGTCCTTTTGTAATTTTCCAAATCACGGCTGAAAAAGTACAGAAACCAACATGTGCGCCATTCCCCGTTGACTGCAAGTTTTCGATTGAGTTTCGGCTGTCAAATAATTATCAAAACTCCCAAGTTATCGAAAGATATCTCATGCAAAATAAAATGACGACAAAAATGGTTTAGTGTTAACCGCACTTTTGATTGGTGTCCGAAAACTAAAAATTCTCTGAGTTTAATTCATGGCATGTATCACGAACTATGCCGTATGATGTATTCGTAGATAGAAACCTTACGTGGCATTGTTTCTCTGCTCTTTATTGAAAGATATTCTATAGACGCACGCGAGTCTGGCTTCCGTCTTCCGGTTGTTCGCAATGCACATTGCACAATCAGTTGCAGCCTGGGTCAGTGAGACGTTATTTATAAACTTGTGCCGTACAACGACACGCACAATCTGATGTACAAGTTCCACGTTACTGGTTATGCAATACCTGCCGATCATTGAATTATTCACAAGGTGAATTTATACAAACGTATTTATCTCTGTGACGATGGCTGACGTGTTACACCTCTAACAAGAGAGACGTAGCGCGTTGTGCGTCCTCACTTTGAACGTTGAAACGAGTGTCGCGACATCAATAACAATTGCATTAACTCATACCTGAGTTCATGTGATGGTACTCTACCGATCTGCAAGTTTGCCGGAATATTGACGTGTTCGTACACTAAAATCAGAAGATGCCATCTGGTGACGGTAAATATAATCATCACTAACTGCAGGAACGTATCTAATTATAAAAGTATTATTTCATCGCACATTTTACTTTGCATTGACTTCATATTACAAAATGAAAGTTGAACTGTTTACATAAAGTCTTTCAACTTTTATTTGTAAGAAAAAAAAAATAAATCGATCAGCTGATTGTCCACGTCGACGCCATATTGTCCCAGCCATGATCATAATAAGGATCCCAATCACTGAATTTCAAATACAACTGGAACGCGAATTGTAGTGGTGGGAGTTCCGAAGACAGAGATAGCTCAAACTGGACTACCTGTCTCTTTCTATTAGCTACTGCGCATGCGCTGCACAGTCGAAGCAAAAATGTTATCCTACCGCGACATCCACGGAATGACTAAAGGTGGTCGAGTCGGCTTACGTTTTGAAAGACTGTTTCAGGTTTTCCACTAGGTCGTTTTTGAGATTATCGCGGAAGTTTGTCGGACAGACCGACAGACTCGTCCGTTTTCATAGTGATGAAACATATTGCGAAAAAACTTGTTCCGGCTCTTTATTTTTTGCTGCCGAAAAAATGGTTTAAAGGGGTCAAAACAACTCCTAAAGATGGGCAACCACCGAGGTGACATGTTGATGCGCTTGTTGTATTCGAATGAAACCAAGGCTCAAATGTTTCATTCGTGAATAGAAAAATTTTAGCGTTCGTTTCATTCAAATAGATTACGCGCTTCTATCCGAAACTGAGAAATCACCTCATTTGGTGCGTATTTTTGGAAATCATTTTTACTCCTTTAAACAGTTTTTCCGTCGATAAAAAGAATACGTGTCTCTTAGTTTTCGATGTTCTGCAACATACCTATATGAATTGCAGCGAAACCGGAGAGAGACACCAAACTGATGTTCTTTGTGAGTTTATCAGAATTTTCATTAAATTGTTTTGATTCATTTCGATACAACGTGACTCTGAGATAATCGCGATTTCACCTAACATTATTAATTTATTCTACTACAAGATGATTCTAACTTTACTGATTATCGTTTTATAGAAGAATCGTATTTCAAACACATAAAATGAATAGGAAGTGATCAAAGTATTGAGTGTAAAGATTCTCAGTCTTTCTGTATCAATGATTTAATATTGGTATCAAAATTTTTTAATGGCATGTTTTAATATACGGACGTATCACATGCCAGTGTAACCGTTTCTCTTTATCTGTATGTGTATAATAGCAATTTAAAAATTACTGAATCCTCGCGTTACAATTATGGCACTATAACGTTTGATCGATTCCAGTAAAAGCATTTGTATTACAGTTCTTACTAATTTCGTTAACATTATTATTGTTATTGTAGTATCGTTTTTCTTATCTTATGGTGCAAAGTACTTTATGTAATAAGAATTCTACTACTGATCTCCGGTTAAATCGGCGAAGCTGCGACAGGATCAACCAGAATGTCGTACGTAGAGATACACATGTACAGATATGCATTATACCTCCATCTGTAAAAGATTATTTATACAGCAAAAAATACAATAAAGCGCCATGTGATTTGGATCCCCGCGGTTAAAGCGTTTCCAGGTACAATTAGGAGAAACCCTCGATGCTACCGTTAGCGTTCTTTCCACGAAACCTAGATGGACGGGCATCAATTCTGAAAAAAAATAAGACGGTGAAGAGAAAAAGAAAACGACCAAAAATGAAAGGGATTCAAATAAAAGTACGTCGAAAATCGTGCTCCGCAGGCGGCACGTGCGCCATAGTTGGGACAATAATTCCTAAACCAAACCTTACTACGTTCATGGTGTAAATACATGTATAATATGGTGTATATATATAACCTTTATCTGTTTCTCCAAATCAATTATTCATTATATTATACCCGATAACATGGTCGATCAACGATAACTAATCGAATGGCTTTCAGGTAATTTGTTATATTAGGATTGGACTTGATGCCTTAATGAGAAAAAAAAACTGCACTAAAGCAGATTTGAACCGAAACATCACCTTTATGAACATGAAACCATAGACAATATGTGTAGAGCGGATTTTTCAATAAAAATTTATGATTACCTGATTTTCGTCGATAGTAAATGGATGATTAAACTATTCTTGCCATCAGCTCATTAGGCATATAAGTTGTTCGACGAATGCTCAGTTCACAAAAGTGATGATATAACCGAAATAGAATTTGAAGCGTGCCGCAACGGAAGCCATATTGAAACTATTCTAATGTTTCAACTCGTCCGTCAAATACTTTATTTGAAATTCTTTTCTTTCATCTCTGATAACGTCAAATTTATAATTGACGATCTCCAAAGCCCTTTCAAATACTTGATGATCATTGTACCGAAATAGATTCTCTCAAAATAAGGTATAATCAGAGTTGTTCTCAAAGTGATAATAACGTAACAATGATAATTAAATGTTTTAAATTTTACCAAGCAGGTTGAAGTAATCGTCAATATTATCAACCTCGCGAAACTTCTTCACAGAAAGGAGACAAAAACTTCGTTACTCGATAAACGAATTATTCTTTATGCCTCATGAGATATTTCCAAGACCAAGTCTTGATGAAAGTATAAAATTGCAGAACTAGGATCAGCGCTAATTTTTCTACCACAGAAAACATCGAATCGAGTAATTCCGCGTTATCGCTATGAGGGAGCAGTTTTTCGAAGTGGCAACGCAAAGGCAGCGACATTAACGCCGCGTCATTAATCGTAACTAACTCGCGATAGCAGCTGCCGAGTTTCTGCGCGATGAGAAACACGAGCCAAACTTTGGGGAACAATGAAATGGCACAACATGGCAGCCAAGCAACCATTCACATAATACACAATTGTTTGACTGCGGTTAATCCTTAAGGCATACCGGAAATAATGAGATCCGAGAATGAGTCAGGAGCGTTGGACTTCCAAGTCCAAGCGAGCGTTTGTTCTCTTTTTTCCTCAGCTGCGCAGCTCATCGACATCGCTTTACCATTTCCGAGAAACTCGAGGTTATTTCTCCAGCTCGCAAATTCCGTTTAATCAGAATCTTACATTCTGTGAACTTGAAACCGAATTACTTCCTTTTATCCACTGTACGACTTTCCGGAAAATAGGATGTAAAGATCACAGCCAATGTTACATGTTCATGCTGTTACGAGGAACTTGAATAATACCGCCAGGTGAATGAGATATCTATAATAATTACAATACAATTTCTGGTATCACGTAAGTGAATAATCAGATTGAACGGAGTATTCGAGTGTTTCTTATTCTTTCTATTATATCGTTATATCTCCCTTCCGTACATCGTGGGGGAGGGGGGGGGGGGGGGGGGGGGGGAATAAACAGATATAATTACAGTGCCACCTCGTTATGTTGCGGTCTCGAGGGCTGTAGAAGGGGAAAACTGTGATATAAATAGTTCCCCTACTTCGCGCTGCACTGCCGCCGAAAGTTCATCCACTGCGCAAGCGCTCAAGCGGGTGGTGGGGGAATGAGCTTCGAGGAGAAACTTACCAACCGTGATATATATCGAGGCGCGATATAATGAGCTGACATTCTATGTTATATTCAAATGTTGTCTCTATCTAATCTGATCCAAATATACGTAAATATATATTGTGAGATCAGATAAGACTGAGAAAAAAAATTCGGATCCGATTAGATCTGATCATTTTCCCCCGGAATACTTGTAATTGATCATAAACAAAAGAAGCACGGGAACTTTGAATCATTTTTACTCAACCTTTTCTTCATTACTCGATTGAGTTTGTGAAATATTTACAATGACAAAAAGTATCGCATAGACGTCACATAATTTTTCAAGTATTTTTCCTCTTTTTTTCTCACGTACTTTTTTCCACGAAATTTTTTTTCATTGTAACTCATTCAAGCCTGAAACAATGTTAGTTTACTTATCATTACATTAACAGTAACCCGAATTCATCGCCACGAGATATATATGCAAAATTTCCATTCTCCGTAATCGTTCCTAGTTATTAACTCTGTTGAAATCTGAACAAAATTAGCCGATGTGAAACAAACAAACTTCTGACTTCCTGACATGTGAGACTCGTACAGTGCCAATTGGGTTGAAGTTGACATAACTTTTCGCTTTGTTTATTTCCTTTACATTTCTTCTTTTTTTACTCCGAACCGTGGGCGAAATTTATGTCATAGTTTCAGCGTCGCGCTATCGTTAAGAATATGTGGGGACTTGTAACGTTCATCTCGAGTTGTGTTACAGTAATAGCAATAATAATAAGAAAAGTTTAATTTCGCGTGACAGCATCGTCCAAACTATCCAAATTATGCTGGTGGTCGGTAAATGAAGTATATAACCTACTATACGTACACATATACGTACCTTACATCATCACAAATATTCGGACACGGAATTGCTGCAACGCGGTATCTTTTTTTTTAGTTAATCT